>NW_008669659.1:26405-59278 GCF_000695815.1 Acanthisitta chloris
TTCCTGAACTTTCCACACAAGGCAAGTAAAGCTCAGTATTAAATAAAAATCACCATTTATAAATCTCCAATTTGTCTTCAATAAAGTGACTTCCCAGAGTGATTTACTGCATCAACCACACAAAGTAAAAATTTGTGTTCAGAAAGCAGAACTTGATCAATTACTTATTTTACAAAGAAAACTCATCAGCATCCTTTACAGACATTGGTAGACCTCAGGACACTTGCTTATGTTTCCAGTCTAGATTTTAAAATAAATACATGCAATAGGTATTTTACCATTAGTTATAACACTTGGTCATGCCAAAGATTCCTCACTATTTTCTGATGGAGTGGTCAATGCTCTCAAAGAACATGGCAAACCTAATTCAGGGGATCTTCTTAAAAAACTGTTTAAGCTTCTCTGAGTAGTGAAATAGAACTTGAATTTTCGTTTAGTGGGCTGGACTAAGGGTAGAGTTTCTTATGTACAGTTTATCTTCTACATATGCTTGACTGCTATTTGAAGTCCCTTAAGAGGAAAACTCTATATGTTTCCAAGGCAAATTGCAAATTCCACCACAGGAGAGCAGAAAGAATATACTGATGTGCCAGGTTTTTCATGACAAGAGTGTGTGAAGAAAAACTGTTATGAAGTAAGATAGAATTACAGGATTCTACTTTATTGCTTCTCATGGTACTGCACTCACTTTCGGTGTACCTCATCCTTCCCCAGCTGGGAAGGTCATGCTTTTGTTTTCTCTACCTCCTTTGTCTGTAATTCAATCTTCTCCTCCTTCTCAAACACAAAGACAGTTTATCTCCTTAAATCACACCTTAAAGTCTTCTCTTCTCTCTGTTGTTTAATAGTCACTTCCTACTGAACCATTTTGTGATTCTGTGTATAAATGCCACTATAGGATATCAATTATCTGGTTTTCATTTGCTGGAGCTTCATAATAAGTTAAGTGTTCCAAATAATCACACAAACATGTCTATCATTAAACACTTTCCTTTTAAAAAAAATCATGTAATTAGAATATTGTCTTCCTTAGAACTGTAGCATTGGATGCACAATAGTAACTGTGACAGAATGCAAAATTAAAGTATTTCAATCAATACAGAAACATAAACACTAAGCTCCAGGCAATAGAGTAACCTATCACATTCCATTTATTATAACAAATTCAGAGGGGGGCTTTTTTCCCCCCTGTTTTATATAACTTTCCCTGAAGCTTGATGTCTCTCAATTACAAGTTGCAGTCTTCTCCAAGCCAGCCATAAAAATACTGCCTGTAAAAGTATATATTATATTGAAGACATCAGTTATTCAACAAAAGTTGCTGTATTCACCTTTGTTTTCAAACAATACACACATTTGTTAAACCAGCAATTGATACTGGAACAATGAAAGAGACTTTGTGTCATCATATCCAGCCTGTTGCTAGCACACTTTTACCCTAACTGCTTATAGACATTTTTTTAGCAAATGATAAAATAATGTCTTCTCTTCCTTGTCTATTTGCAACAAAGAAGCTCTACATTAAGAGTGGCAAATCCCAATACCAGTCCCTAAATACAAGGTTTGAAACTTTGCACGGTTGAAGTTCAGTTCCTTTCTCTCCATTCAGTCACCGTGCTTTGATTTGTCAATGCCTCCTGACTTCATCCATCACAAATCACACAAGTGCTACTTCTTGTGCAAGGTCATCAATGTAGATGCTAAAACTGGCTCCAAAAGCACTCTTCAGGGCGCCAGACAGGTATCCTTGCTCTAGATTTTTACAAAGAATATAAAATGCTGCTGCCCCCTCTATGGTTAGCTCCTACTAAACTCACAGTACTTAGGCCTTTAAAAAACCCCAACATTTCCTATGCCTCATTTCATAGGGCTTTAATTGTAGGATGATTTCATTATTCTTTAAAAGAGCAGACTCTGGTAACACCCCACCCAAACCCACAGCCTATATTATATGCTTTTGCATTAACTTTTGTTTGTTCTATCCTGTGAATATCCAAGCCTGAAGGAGCATAATGTACGCAGGCAGATTATAGCCACATAACCTGAAGCAGAATTTGAGCCTGAAAACTGAACAAAAAGTCTGTGATTCTTTCAAGCTAACAAATAGTCCAATCAAAATACAATTAAAATTACACTACCAACATACTTTTCAGTATGTTTTTTTATCTTTCTTGTAAAGGGAGGTTATTATATTTATATGACATAAAGTTATTTATTTCAATGAAGAGGCACCTAAAAGAACAGGGGTTCCCTCACTAAAGGCATTACTGAAGAAATCAGCAATGACATAGTACCTGCTCCAAGCAGTTTACTGAGATAATGTACCATGTATACATATAAGCAACAGGTGGAAAAGGGAAGACGTGAAGAGAAATAAGGAAGTGTTCAGCACAGCTACATGTCAGTGAAAACCCTGTAGATTTTAAATCACCTGCCTTTACAATGTATATGGAATATGAGAAACAGCAAAACAGCATTGCATTTATTTAGTTCCCAAGCAAATTAGGATGAATTAGTAACACACGAGACCAAAAGCCAACCATTTGGGTTTACTAAGTTAGGGACCCATCTCTGATGAACACATTAAACTATGAATTCTGAAAAAGAGCCACAGTTTTGCAGCAATGTTATCTGCAATTAAATTGCAAGATCCCTGTAGCAAAAGGCTCACTTGGGTATTTTGAAATATAGTGAGTTCCTTCCAATACCTAATTTATTTGTTTTTTTACAAAACATATTAAAAAAACATGAAGTAGGGGTTGAGTTGGCTGGAAATTAGACCTGCACAAATAGGCTATATTTCAAGACTCTTCTGATAACCTTAGCAAATTAGAAGGGAAAAGATCTACTCACATTAGCAAGCACAGTATGGCCAGCTTTATTGTGCTGAAACAGAGATAACTCAGCACTTCTACACATTTCATTTTAATCATCACAGAATTAGTCCTCAAAGATTACAACTGCTTTCAAAGGAAATGTTAAATCAACAACTGGAAAAATGTATTTGAATACATTTTCCAGACAAATACTAATTCACTTTTATTATCAAGCTTTACCCTGTGGCATCCTTAACATGCATCAAAACTATGACTACATAGAAATTACTCTGCATCAAGTCCTGATTTCCAGTTTGTAACTTTGCTGAGAGGGTTTCCTATATGTTACTTGCTGTGTCCTTCCCTTCACCTGTTCCTAGAAGACCCATCAGCAACTGATTGATCCTGTCCTTGTAGCACAATATTGTCCTAGTACCACAATCAAGACCACCAGCCCAAGACTATTGCTTTTCTAACTCAAGATTGGAAGTGGGAAAAGTTCAAGAAGAAAAGGGAGAGACTACTACAGACAAGCAGGCTCTGACTGCAACCAAGAGCCAGGGAAGGCAGCATAGTCTGTTAAAGACACTGACACCCCCAAACACGCTGTCAGGAAGCCAAATGAGGAAGATTTTGTGGTAGACACCTATCATTTTTCAGTGTTTCTTGTGCTGTGTGCATGATAGACTGTATATGGCTTAGACTGCTGTAAGACCCTTCCAAGGTGAAATAGTAATGCAGTAGATCCACGAGCTCAGAGCTCTGGAGGGGTATTTGTATCCTCTGTAAAGCAGAACTGACTTCTCATCATTCATCTTTGGTTGTACAGTAACCACTCAGAGCTCCACAGCACAGGGAAGTGCAGTATCCCATAGACAAAAGGACAGTTTCAGAATATTCCTCAGAGTCACTCCTCTTGAAAGTCAGTCCAATACACAGTCTGGTGAGCATCCACAAGTAGAAAACAAGCAGAGACACTACTGTGAGAAAGATTTTATAATGGTCTTATGTAAATCACCTGATTTCAATTTCAAACAGTTCTCAGACAAAGTAAAATACAGAGTAAGATTGACAGATTGTAATGTACTCTTAAAGACTGAAGTACTACATGGCATCAGAGTGGAAACTAAAATTACAAGTAAGACTACAACAGAGAATAAACACACGGGAAGAACAAAAGCATCTTGGTATATCTATCACCTGCTACTTTATAGGGACAGTCACTGAGTATGCCATCCCTCTAAATCAAGTCCATAAATACTGCCACAATCTCTGACCTTGTCCAGGCACACATGAAAAGCTCCATTAACTTGAAAAAAACCCAATGAGTAAACTCAACTTGTCTGTGCTTCCTTGTTGAATGGAACCACCCCAGGACCAGCAAATCATAAACTCCTGTCAAGGTGCAAATTACTAAATCTGTTTCCTGAGTTTCTGCTTGTATATATACATAAATACTGGAAGCTTTCAAACCCCTGCAGGTAGCTGTCTTTTGTGCAGCAGGGCAGGCACAGAAGGTGGCAGTGAAATGCTATGGTCATGCCATGAGTGTTCTTGTGCCATTCTCCTGGCACACACTGGGCCACATGGCTGGCACCAAAACAGCAACACAGAAAGCAGATGCACAATCAAAACCTCTTCAATAACCGACATCCAAATGGACATTGCTGAGTTCCAAAACATCAGACTTCAGCAAGCAAAGGGAATAAATACATAATGAGCTAAGTGTAAACTCTAAATGGATGATACTACAGTTCACCAGTTGACCCCTGTGTCCTTATTAAAATGAGATTTTATTATTTTTCCTAATTTCTAAAAGCACCTAGTCTTTGAGAGAAGAATACAAGGGAAAATTAATAATAATTTATAAAAAAATATGTCTCAGTTATTCCACAGCATTTTCCCCACTTTTAGAAGCAGATGGTTTCTATCAGAAAAGTGGCTGTTTTCTTAACTGTTGCATTTGCTAATAGGCACATTTGTAGGGACAGAAAAAGAACTTTAACCAACAGTAAAGGAATTCCAGCAGATTTGGCATAATCTTGAAGGAAAAAAAAATACTTTCTTATTTAACCCACTATGGTACATGCATTTCAGGGAAATACCAGTGCTGGAGTACACAATTGTTACTACATCAGAAGGAAGTTAAAGGAACCATTTAGGGCTTTCTCCCAAGGAAAAAAAATGGAAAAAAGATTTTAAGATGCCATTGGCAAACTAAGTCTTCAAGAAAAAGCCTTAAGTTGGAGACTTTGAGTAGGAAAGTGTGAAAGATATTCAGAATTATTACATATACCTTTGTTCTGTACTCACATAACTAAATTAAAGCCCAGAAGGGATATTTTATGCAATGCTGGACATGTGATATGTGTGCTTCTGTTCATTCAAAACTACACAGCAGAGAGAACCTATGGCTTATCAGCAGCACACAACACAAGATGAGCAGACTTCTCAGCCAGAGGCTCACAAACACTGTTCTGCTACTTGTTCATTTGAAATTTTCCCAAAGTATTAGAAGGGGACATTTTCACCACTTATATTTTTCCTCAGTATAAGAATTTTGTCTAAACCAGACTCTTCCTGAAAACATGTGTGCTTTGTGGGGGTGGGACTGTCAAATCTATGTTTTAGAAGTATGTTCCCAGAAAATGTCTCAGCATCCCTAACTATATAGCACCACATTAAATTTGAGTACAGGACAAAAATTGCAAACAAGGAGAGTGCCTTACTAGGAATTGTGCCTCAGAGTGCTGCCATCCCTCCTTAGGTTACCTACTCCATGTGTAGGACAGGAAAACCAACCCATACTACCTCTGACACAGAGGATTCATTGTGCTTCCTTCCTTTGTGTGCCAATATGGCAGTGATTCCCTTGGGACATGCTAAAAGGAGACACATCCTTGGGGTTTTTTTTCAATAAACAAACAAAAGATGTCTAGATTTCTTTGCACCTAGTGGATGTGCCTGAAGATTAGTTGCAAACAAATGAGACTCTACCATACCTCACATTGCACAGCTCACAGTAGTAAATTTCTGCTTCATTTAGCTCAGACAGCATACCCGAGCACACTTGTGGTTTGTCTAGCTGTGCTTCTGTTAACATTAATATCATTCAGCTCATACAAGTCCACATTTTAGTTACTACACGCATTATAATGATACAGGATTTAAGAGACCATCGTAGGAGTGAAGTTTAAATATTGCCTCGTGAGAAAGGAATACAGGGATTTCTAAAATAAAATCTATAGCAAATCTGTAATATATTATTCCACATTACACCAATTATCATTTTCCCATGAATAAACTCATACAGGAATGATGAGCTTTCTCCTTGCTAGAGCAGACTGAGTAGTAACAAGAAGCAACCTACTGTGAGAAAAACTGCTTTTGGCTAGCATGACACTGAATTGGTGGCTATGTCAGATAGCAAATGAGATTTCTGAGTACACTGCCTCGGGGTCTTTCAAAGGAAAAAAAATCTGTACATAGAAAAACTATTTTGGATAGGAGATGGTTATGAAGTTAGTTATCTGGTGAGTTTTGAGCATGCATATCAAAGAGAAAGGCATCACCATAACCACAGTTTTGCTTTGTTTTTAATAATTCTTGTGATCCCCTTGACAACAGACGAGTGAGGGGGAAAAGGACAAAAACTCAGTGTGGGGCTGTAAAACTGCTTTATACACAGAATTTTAACTAAGGAGTGCTTCAGGTCATCAGCCGTGAACTGCTTTCCAGCAGAAAAAAAAGGACTGATGAAACTACACCGACTGATTTTTTTATCATAGAACGGTTTGGTTTGGAAGGGACCTTTAAAGGCCATCTAGTCCAAGCTCACTGCAATAAGTGAAGATGTCTTCAACTAGATCAGGTTGCTCAGAGCCCTGTCCAACCTGATTTTGAATGTTTTCAGGGATGGAGCATCCATAACCTCTCTGGGCAACCTGTGTCAGTATTTCACTACCCTCATTGTAAAATATTTCTTCCTTATATCTAGTCTGAATTTACCTTCTTTTAGTTTGACACCTTTACCTCTTGTCCTATTGCAACAGACCCTGATAAAAAGTCTGTTCCCATCTTTCTTATAAGCCCCTCTAGATACTGAAAAGCTGCAATAAGGTCTCCTTGGAGCCTCCTCTTCTCCACGCTGAACTACCCCAATTCTCTCAAGTCTTTCCTCATAGGAGAAGTGCCTCATCCCTCTGATTATTTTTGTGGCCTTCCTCTCGACTTACTCCCACAGATTCATGTCTTTTTTGTACTTTTTCCATGGTTTTGATTTATTGTTGTCTAAACTGAAAACCAGAACCTCTAATAACAGCTAGGTAAACGAACCTTGCTTAGATCAAAACACATGGCTGTGCCAATTAGTGACTGAGTAAACAGCAGCATGAAAAATGGTAACCCTTAATTACAGCCTCAAGTGTAGTGCCGGGCATTCTGTATTTTCTGTTTATCCAAAAGGAACAGTAAGTAGCTTGCCACATGTTTCTCTTGTCTCCAAGGACTAATTAAAACTAGCCATCCCTGTTCCAGACCACCTGAGTACCGATTAAATCTCCCTGGGTACATATTGCTTCCAGACTTCATCCACTGATGCTTTCACTGTGACTCTTTGCTTCTTTTGTGTAGTAGTTCACTACTAAATTTTGCCTCTTAATTCAGCAGAACAGTGCTAAACTGCAGCTGTCTCACCTATTTTAGTAAAGCAGTAACTTACCTATATAGCTGAGCTACTGACATTAACATAACGAGTCCTGTTGATGATTTCTCCCAAGTTTCCAGTAGCTGCCTCAGCATGCCTTTGCCTTTGGCTACTGCTGCCGAGTGCACACTCAGTGTGCTGTGCAAGAACTGCAAGCTCTAAAATGTGTCTTGAAGTGCCATGCCTCCAATTTGACCTTTCAAACTATCCTGCCAATGAAATGTCTCCTTTGAGAGCAGCTGGCTCTGGAGAAGTACCTCATTAGTAAGAAACCACAAGGCTACTAGCACCCCTATAAATTACTGCTAAGTACCAGGACACTACTAGTTGCAAAGACAGAAGCAAAGTGGCAGAGTCTCCCTGAGATTTAAAAAACCCCAAGAAAACAACAACAAACAAGCAACAAAAAAAAAAGAAGCAAACTGAAAAAAAACCCAAGTAAGCTTCTTAGAACTATCTAATTGTGCGGACATAAAGAGTGTGGATCCAAGGCATCTCAAATTATCCCTTCCAGTGTGCCCTGCTTTGCATGTATTTATAATGAATCACTCAGGCTTTCATGGCACTGAGCTCCTTTCACTCTTCCTCAAGCCTGAATTAAAAAGCCTAAATGATTTGCTGTCTGCAAATGTGCTGATGACTGCTAGTCTCTCCCTTCTACCAGCCTACTGGCAAATGTTTTCAGCAGCACCTCATCCAAAGGAGCAATCCTGTTACCATATGGCTGTATCAAATGTCTTGCAGATGCCACACAATTTCTTATCCTAAATCTCGTAGATTAAACAAATAGGATTACTAGTAATTATTTCCTCCTAACTGATTTTAATGCCATTGCACAAGGGAGGGCACCTAAAGTACACCATATTTTAATAATCCCAGATATAGGCAAAAAAACTAAAACAGAGCCTATCAACTTAAGCATATTGTAGAAACGTATAAGTAACATATAGCAAAGGAAAAACAAAAAGTTATTTTCATGTGTATATACTTAACATCTATGATAAAAATGAAGTCAGGATCTGCCAGTGTTCTGCAAGGAAGTGGTTTCCTTTGAGGGACACAAAATCTGGACCATGATAGAAGTCTAACTCATTCCTTTGTACAACAGAGAACAAGGTGTTACAGGTAGCGCTGGAAGGCTCTTCTTCCCATTGCAGGATTTTACACAAGTCATGTGAGTTCCTCCTTCCAAGACAGTAACCAGGCCACTTAGTTCCTCTCACATGGTGGTTAGCTCTAGTATGCAAGTCTTCATGGATGCTTTTCCTTTGGACCTTGGTGAGGCAAATTTAACTGCCATGTCTCAAAACCTAGGGAGTTTGACCACCGGGGATTCATACAAAGGAAGACCTTCACTTGATACCAAGAAATCCGACAACTGGGAGTAGGCACCTTATTGCAAGCAGCCAGTATGGAGGCATGATAACTGTTGCCCTGAAAGGAGACTTCCTTCTATTTCAGCAGTGGAAACTTCTCGAGAATTGTATCTAGACAGCTAACTTTGAAAGTAATGACAATGGAGGGGGGGTGTTGGGGGGGTGTTTAGGACAATAAATGGGTTGATGAAGGGTCCACTTAGAAAGGAAGCTGCTTCCCTTCCATTCAGAAATGAGATGGGTGGTAAGAGAGGATATAACTCAAGAGGCTGAGTTAAGAGATTGAAAGACTTCGAGACACTTCACTGAGAATACCACACAGAGAAAAATAAACAGAACAGGAAAACGGGATGTATATAACACACTAATCTCCAGCTCACAGGAGTTATTACATGTTAATCTTAATTGAATATCATCCCACACTGAGATGATGCAGGTTTGTTACTAAATTTGTAACATATTACACTTATAAACTATTGTGCCATTTATACATATTTAAATACAAAAAATGACAAAATCATATGAAAAAACATTAGCTTTACAATTAAATCACTTCAATAAATGACACTGGGCTCCTGTAAAATGCCATGAGGTTATTGTTTTCTCGGTATCATTACAATAGAAGAGCCCATGGTTAATGTACCACAACTTAGCAGTCACAAACAGCTGTCCTGAGTAAAAGATACATACATATCAAAAGACAGAGATATGCCTGGGACAGTAGAACCTGCCAGCAATAAGGAAGTTCAGAGAAACACCAGTATCTGTCTACAGAGGAAACAAAGTTTTGAGGCCAAGGTAACATGATTTGTGAGGAGTAATGATAATTTGTGTTAAAGTACATTGGAAAAGTTTTTCCAGACCTGAATTCATGCCTTGAAGAGCATTGTACTTTGACAAGTGCCCCAATGAATCTTCCTGGGATGCTGACCTCTTTGCACAGTGGCAGAGCATCTCAGTTCGTGTCATCCGGGCCTGTTGTGCTCTGGTACGAGGCACACAACTAATCCATCATGAATCCATTTGCTGTGAAACAAGAGCGCTTGACAGCTCCTCTGCCTCATTGCCCTATCACACTAAAAACCTCTGCTTGACAGAAATACCCAGTCAATTAAGGCAGATGGCTGCTGAGAACCAAAACATGGAGGCTTTTTTCTTCTACAATTCTCTGCTGGATCTAAAGAAAGAAATTTAAAATGTTCCAAAGAAGCTGACAGTGCTTGCACAGGGCTTCCCAACAGCCACTTACTGCAGCAATTGCCAACATTTTCACAGGTAAAAGATAATTGCCCTTCTAGATCATTTAGGAAACAAGTTCAGCTCTCAGCTTCAAAGCTCCAAACAGTTTGTATCTAATTATACTTAGACATGAAATGCCTTTTCTTGTATACTCAAAAAAACCCAACCCAGGGCTACATTAAGATTCATATACAATGGTAGTCTACAAGGTGTTAAATACAGTATATTCTGATACTATAATGTATGCAAATGTTAAAGATCAATTATTTATTGCTAGACCCACTGACATTTCCAAATATATTTTGAAATATTAACCAGGGCTTTGCTTAATTTGGCTACATACAGATTAGGGGAGAGGAACTTTGAATTTAAGACAATTCACACGAAGAGAAATAATAAGAATTATCCTGAAAATATTTCCTCATTATTACACATCAATTCTTTATATGATGTTCCCACTTTCTTGCATGTATTTTCTGTAAATATTGGTGAAATCAGGTTTTATTACCCTGAGTGGTCATATGAAATAAGAATTTCCACTGTATCTGCAGAAACATTATTTTAAATTGACCTGACACATACCAGCAGTACAAATACTTACTCTCCACATTCAGTTACATACTACATAGAATATTTTATAACTTACCATTTACAGCACATATACTATTTACTTAACCATTTATAGAAATAAAAATTATAATAACTACCTTACTTTTATATTTTTCTTAAAAGCAAAATATAACATAATGGTCAAATGCATTCAACCTGACTTTTCTGGCCACCTAAGCAACCTTAATTTGATTCAAGTTCGCACAGGCGTTATGCTTCAGCTTCGTTGACCATCTTTTGTTGATTCATAACTTCATTTTTGTTTAGATACTGCATTACAATGACAGTCTTCCCAAACATGACTGGATCTAGGTTTACAGATCCTTACTTGCAAACTGTCTGGTTTTCAGAAGTATTGAGACCCCAATAGCTGACTCAAACTGAGATCAGATCTTGTTCACACTTACATGCTTTCACCTGTAATGATCCTCCAAAGGGTATGACCTTTGGTATTCTATGGACACTCTAAACATAGGACCAAGATCAAGGATTCTCTTGAATATCAAGAGATCTTGCAAGAAAACAAAACACTAAGTTTGGGTTAGGGCTACAGTCCAGGCTAAACTTCTGAAAGTCTCCATGATTATCTTTTCAGAAGACATTGTTCATACTAATTTTCAATGATCAAAAAATGGCAGTTGCACCAAAGTGAACACCGAGGATATGATACTGTTCCTGGCTAGAATTCTTTTGCTTTAAAAGTATTGCAAAAAACAAATGGGCTGCTTATGACCCTGAAAAACATCCTCCACAACAAACAAATTATGCCTATTCAGTAACATCAGTTTTGCCTCTGCCCAGCTCAGCTGTAGTTGTTTAAGCTACTTGGTTGGAGTGCTTAGACAAATACATATATTCCATATGCTTAAAACAATATGTATTTCTTCTGTGTATCTTCTAGCTTCAAGTTCTGATTTATTTCAAGCAGTGTCTGCAATATAGAATAAAAGTATAAATACCTTCCTTATAGTTCAGAAAACTAAACTGCAGCCTTTTCTAAAGGTTACAAGGACATCTGATATATAGAAAATATTGTTCCAACATGAAGCGCTAATTCTCTTCATGTATTTTAAACCCGATAAACATTATTTAATGAAAATTTAAGATGAAATTTCTATTCACAGATAATGTTCAGAACACAAAATGCCTATTAACTTTCTACAAGACTAGAAAAAAAAGTTTATTTAACAGTCTCAAAACTGCAAAAAATAAAACTAAAGAAGACAAACTATTTTCTGTTCAGGCTTTTCACATATGCTAAATAATCAATTTATGCTTATAAGAGGAATTTTTGGCAAACTGAGAAAATCAATTGGACTCTTTCTAACCTAATTGTTGTCTCCCAAGGGGATAAACACATCTTGTGGCAGGGTTTGTTCTTACAGTACTACTTAGATTTATTCTCTATGCATTTCAAATCTGGAGATCAAAAGACAGAGAGGTGGAAAACAAAGCTCTTAATCTGTGCCCCAAAGCTGCAAATGTGTTAATATTCCCATCTTTCATGTTTGCAAGGTAATTACAGTGAAGAGCTCCTTACTGTAGACTTCAAGAAGGAACATAAACTCTGATAATTGTGGACTTTAAAACAAGAGACAGTATTGCCTTTATTGCAGAAGAACTTGTTAGATATTTCCTGAATTTAAAATTGAAGCCTTTATGTCTACTATGCTTATAAATAATTTGAAAATGTTCTTTCTTCAGAAAATCTATTTGATTTTGTCACTTATACAGAATGTAGAGATAAATAACACTAAAACTGTGTAATGTTTGCTCACCAAAATTAACACAAAATTGTTCTTAATCAAATTATTATACATTCAAATTCATAATACAAATTTCATTCTTAAAAAATTTACTTCTTCCTACATCCTTTCTCTATTTCTAAATCTGAAATTATTCTGTTTATACTTCAGAAAGGAGTTGTGATGACAAATGGCCAAAAATCTGCTTTCTCTTGCTGACATTTCCAATAAATACATACATGCATTATTATTGCAGATCAATATAAAAACAATTTTGCATCAGCTTTTCTACTGAGTGAAAAAAACCCAGTTTCCTCTTTGGTCATTTTTAACTGTATTAATAAAAGCAAAGGCAATTTGGAAACACAGAGCTGGATTAAGTGGCTTTAGATACCTTTCAGAGAGGACATCAATTAATAATGTCTCATGTAGTACAGCTTAATAATTAGGATACTAAATGAACCTTAAAAAACCTGCCTAGACAAGTTTCCTTGACCAGATATGGAGCTTTCAAACACAAAAATTCTTTTCAAAGGGCTCCCTTCTATGTCATTTATCATTACTTTACAGTCTGCATGGGCCACTAACATTGATGTACAGTTTTTAAGACACTGAAAACTTATCATGTGTTACACAACCTGTTTCATTTTTTATTTTTTCTATATTTATTTTTATTTATGATTAAACTGTCCTGTGAATTTGACCCAACCTATGCATAGCCTATCTATGCTTAAACATACATATATCTGACTCAGGCTGCAAAAACTGCTTTACTAATGTTTATAAACTGCTGCAAAGATTTAAATTGTATCCTAAAATCTAAATAGCATCACTTTTGTAATCCATGTCACTAGGCAGACAATTTGACTTCTAAATTGTTTGAGTATATACAGTCAGACTACGTTTCAGCAGACAGTATGGAGTTTTTGGATTCTTGTCTTGCTGACTTCCTGTATCTTTCACAGGAAAAAAAAGTTACAATTTACAGGGCATGTTTAACTGTGCTCTCTTTGTTATAACCATTTAACAGGAGACTGTTTATTCTCCTTCATATAGTCTGGATTTGTATTTGCCTTTGGGGTCATTAATAGCTTCTTCAGATTTCCTTCTCTTTCTGCTTTTGCATTTTTAAGGGTATCTTGAATATTTAAAAGTACAGCAACATGCACTTCAGCTCAATGAAAAGTTGTTTGTCTAAAAAGTGTCATGTCCTATGTCACTTGTAATCCCTTCATGGCTCTTCAGAAATCAAACAGATGACATTCCATCCAAATAGGAGTCAGTCCTCAAAAGGTTACAGGCACCTCTGCTAGAAAGACAGTAATGATTCCCTGAGAGCACCATAATAATCAATAATACTTTGTCTCAAGAAACATCAGCAGTTTACTTCAGATAAACCACAGGAATTAAGCCAGACAAAAATACACACTGGGATAGTTCAAGTCCATTCACTAGTTATTTAAAAAGCATGAAAAAAATATTTCTTAATTCCTTTTAATCATTCTTAAATTGTCTAAAATATCTGGATATCCATGTCCACTAAATTATGTAGCAAAGGAGGAGGAAAAAAATCTTACACCCAGATGTACATTCTTACCTGACAGCAGGTATGGACCCATATGACTGCTACGAATGATCAAGAAGAAAGCGCAGTTTGATGCTGCAGTTCTTGGACCATTTAATTCTCCTTTGATGTAAATCTGATTTAATTTTTAGATCTTATTTTATGCAACTCATAATTGTTTTAAGCTTACAGCAGGCAACAGCTGGAAAGAAGCAAATAATTGTTGGTCCTGCTCTCCCCACTCACACTGCTAAGCAAGTAACTTGACGTTCAATTTGCTTTTGTATATAAAGCATATAAGTAATTGCATAAATAAGTATACTGTGGCCTTCAGAAAAGCAGTTTACATGGTGTTTTAAGGATTAAGAACTAATGTGTGTTGCAGAAGTAAGGCTATGAAAGGAAAGGAAACACAATTCCTCAGCTCCTTACAAAAGGCATATACATCCTGATGGGCAGAAAGCAAGCTATAGTTTACACTATGTTTTCTTAAGCAGAGTTTTTGATGGAACAATTCAAGGACTTTGGATGTTAGGAAAGAGCACTCCAGAATAGACAAGAGAAGCATGGGGGTAAAGTACATAGATAACAGAGGGCAGAAGTTCAAAGTACTGGAGAATCACAGAATGGGTAAGGTTGGAAGGGACCACAGTGGGTCATCTGGTCCAACCTCCCTGCTCAAGCAGGGTCATCCTAGAGCACATTGCACACACAGGATTGCATCCAGATGATTCTTGATTAACTCCAGTGAGGGAGACTCCACAATCTCTCTGGCACATCTGTTCCAGAGCATGGTCACCCACATGGCAAAGTTCTTCCTCATATTCCTCATATCTTCTCATGTCTCCTCATATCTTCATATCTCCTCATATCTTCTCTTCATATCATACTCCTCACATTTTGGGAGGAGGTCCCAATATTATCTTGGTGAGACAGAGAAGCAAAACCACCCACAGTTCTTCCTTCAGATTCTGAACTACATTTCATGTTAGTCAGGCTTGCACTGCCTTTTCATCACTTCTGCAGCATTTCTGTTGATAAAGTTTTTTCCTCCCATGAGCGCTGTGGAAATATTTAAGGGCAAAACTGATTTCAATAAACTAGTTTTATGAACTGTTAATCCCGATATAGGATCTATGATCCCCTAAAGATCCACTGCCTTCAAAGGAAGCATCTTAAGAATAGGAAAGCAGCTATTCTAAGATTGCAGACTAAACGTGCTGTGAGGATTTTGATGCCAAACTCTGAACCTGATAAACTCTGCATTGTTGGGAATAATTAATAACTGTTCCCAACCTCAGTTGTAGCCACAGCTGCATCCTTAGATCTTCCTCAGCACTTTCAAATGCAATTTTCTGCTTTATGCCAAATTTTCCTAAAGAGGGAGGAAGTGTTTAATATCTAGTTCATGCCTAAATCAATTTGAATCCAGAAACTAAGGGGATCTGAAACAGCCTAATTTGAGCACTTCAGAGTTGGATGCTCACACTGGAGCTTTCACACTTTATTAGAGTCACTTTTTCAGAGCAGCATTCAGCACTAGATTTTTTTTAAAAAGCATCCTGGGGAGTTCCCTGTTTCCTCTCCAGAGCAGTGAGAACACTTGCCTACGTAATGGAAGACAAGCTCAATTCCTTCTTCAGCATTCAAAAAATCAAATCCATGATTCCAAACACGACGTTGTCAACTAGTCTGACTAGTGAGCATTTGTATGAATACAGTGAGTGTTTATACAAATAGAGAACATAAAAAGAATTGGAAGGGGACAGGGAAGGAGGGGTAACGGTTTTGTTCAGTTTGCTGGGCACAGAGAAAAACATAAAACCATATTTCAGAACTTATCAGGCCACCTGCCATTTGGGCTCCACTCCAGACTGAGTGCTGTATTTTGAGAAATTACTGAAATATAAGCAGACCTGTGCATTCAGAACCCAAAGAAGACAGTGTACTTCTTTGTCATGCTGCTTTGTCATTCTTGCATGCCCAATAAGTTTTGATCATCCAATTGAGAAAGAGAAATAATCCCACGTGATTTAAGCAACTGATCATGTAGCTCTGTTACCTTGAACAACCACTGTGAGTGGTTTCCAAACAGCCAAGAGCCTGACATACATCCACATAATTGGTTAATCACTTATCCTGAATAATGCATACATATGTAGAAACAGAAATCTCTATGTGCAGAATTTGCCTCCATCAACTGGAAGAAAATACGTCTAATGAGTAATGTCATCAGCTCTACTGCAAACAGCAGGCATCTTCCACACTGCTTATATGAAACTCTCAGTGAATAAGGTAAATGACATAACTTCTGCTTTAACTTAGCATTTCCCCATTACACCAGAAAAAGATCAAAACCTTGCCATTAATCACATCTTTGCTCTTAAGCAGCACCATACCATTACTCCAAGATAGGTTTTCAGTAAGTAATAAAGTACTAACAGGATAATGGCATTGGAATAGCAAATGAAATCTGTTCTTGTTCACATTTGTTCCACTTCTTTGCACTGATAGTAAAAATACATAAAATGGGATACTGAAGATATCCATATGCAGTGTGTTAAAGTGCAGAGGAAAAAAACACCCTAGCGGATACCACTTTCTCTCATGCATCATCAACTACTTTCTGCCAAAGTCATACTAAGCTGCTAAGAAGCAATAAAAAGCTGGAATTGGAGAACTATAGAAGATTCAAGGCATGTAAACATACACCAGCCTAAAAAATAACAGTTCTCATCCATAGAGACATTCCTCTTATCCATCTTCTTTTATGCATTTTGCACATCCTCTTGACTGAGAATTTGTATTTAGCCAATGATTTGATGTTCACCCCAAAACATTTCAGCAACCTGTGAGTCCAGCAATATACACACCTGTTCCAGAGCCTAAACCTTGGCCTGTCAGTCTGCAATCCACTCTGTATTCAATTTCTAAAAGTTTTCCAGCAGAGCAGTGTGAAGGATGTATATGACCTATGCTCACCTTGCATGCCCATATCCAAATCCATCTGCCTTACTAGGTTTTAGGGAAGTGATCAGCTCAAGAGAAGAGGCCAGCTCTCCATTAGCACAACAGGATAAGACCAATTGTGGAGGGACTCCTCTGTGCATCAATCTGTGCAGAATAAGGGACTATATTCATGATGGTGATATGGACATCTCTATCCAGCACACTCAGATCTTTAAATATCCACCACTTCATGATAAGGGCATTAAAATTTGACCCCCCTAAGGAAGTATATCCCTCCAATACTTGGCACATGAAAACTACAGCGGGTCAGCAAAGCATGTCATACATAGGATAACTATGTGATTGTTAGTTCAGAATATTTGTCATACTTTCCAAAGACTTTAAGTCTTGCAGACCCATCACCACTTCATGGAACAATACAGGTATGTCTCAGGACAGTAAGCAAGGGAATGAATGTGGCACTCCTCATACAAATAAAAAAAAAAGAAAACCTCACTTGAACATTTTCTTGACTCTTTTTTCTTGACTCTTTCTTTTTTCTTGGAAGAAGTTGCCACTTAGCCCCTGGATCTTTAAGATTTTTAGTCATTTTACCAAATCTCAGTTTCAGAGGATGTACACAAATATTAAAAAACAATAAAAACCCCCAATGCCCACACCAAAAAAAAAACCAAAAAATAATTTTAAAACCCAAAAGCAACTTCAACCAAAAGCTGCAGCATTCACCTGAGTTTTCCAGCTAGCACTATCAGAGTACTTGAAGACAATAAATATTACTGCAACTGTTTCTAGACCTGAACCTATGAGCTTGATCCAGACATGAATATCGAGAGCCTGTCAAGAAATGTGACATTTACAGGGGATACATTAACTTTCTATACTGCCTGCATCTTCCCAACAGTTCTTCACTACTACAAATTAGGGGAACAAATTAAATCATAGAATCACAGAATTTAAGGGTTGGAAAGGACCTTACAGATCATCTAGTCCCAACCCTCCCTGCCATGGGCAGGGACACCTCCTCACTAGATCAGGTTACTCAAGGCCTCATCCAGCCTAGTCTTGAGCACTGCCAGTGCCACATCCCTGGGCAACCTGTTCCAATGTCTCACCACACTTATAGTAAAAAACTTTTTTCTAATATCTAACCTAAACTTCCCCTCCTTCAGTTTGAATCCATTACCCCTTGTCCTATCAATGAAGAGGAAGTTCTGCACATGCTAGCTAATACCTAAATGGTATCCCTCCAGGACTGCAAGCAATGCTATGAGCCAGAAGGTATTTAAGTACATACACATTTGTGTGTGTGTGTTTGGCAGAAAAGAATAAGAAACTAAGAAGAACAGAGTGTATTTATCTTACTCACTTGACTAAAATCAACTTGTATAAGAAATATAACTAAAATTGCTATTACTAATGAAAAAGGTTTATGAACTCATATGAATAAACACATCATAACATTTTCATTAGGATGCATTATTTCTAATTAAAGAGAATTACAGTACAATATTTAAATTATATCAACTCTTTGAGTTCAAACAATTAAATACCATGAAAAAAACAGCTTTTAATTTTCAACATTTTAAATATTTTCAAAGAAAACTTAGAGCAAAACGAGCAAGAACATAAGTTCCTTCTTAGGACTACCTGGGACCATACACATAACTTCCAGTTAACAAGAAATAGTCTTAAACTACTTGACTGCAACAGTGGAAAAGGAGTGTAAAAATTAATATGCAAAAAGGTAAGTGCATATTAATGCAAACATATTAAAGATAACATTTGTCACCATAAAGACTACTCATTTAAATTCTTTTGCAAGCAAGCAAAATTTGGCCACGGATGGATCTTCAAATGCGGAGACTAAGCACTGCTCCCTTGACACAGCTGCAGATCAGATGCAGCACTAGTGAAGACTGAATTCACACACTGAAAAACATTATGAGACATGATTAGATCCTCCAGCTCTTCTCATGTGTTCCAGTGTTGAACTATTACAGTGAATCTATTCCTGTTAGATCTAATTATTATATTTCTGCATTTTTCTGGTTTTACTACTATGAAGCTGATTATCAAAATACAACACGTAACACTCGCTTTGTCCATTCTACTGCCCAAGAAACTTGCCTGCTTGTCTTCAAAAAGGTACTAAACAAGCAGTATCCAAACTATCAGAGTAGTTACTTGCTTTACTGAAAAAAGAAAAAAAGTCATAGCTGGAAGTATCTGCAGTTTTACACCTATCCTAAATGTTCCCTGAAAAATATTTCCTGAAAAACAGTTCTGAAAAACAATTTGCATGTCCTTAACTAAACCAGAATAAAGCAATGTATAAACTAACAGGTTTTGGAGGCTGCTTTAGAACCAACTAGTTACAAAGAAGTCAGGTCTGTAGTGCAAACCCATACCTTTTGGCTCCACCCTGTCCTTATCTTTGAGCAAGTCACCTGCTGTTCATTCAAATTTTGCCTCACTAAAGAGGATATACATACTCCTCAGCCTTCCACAATTTACACAAATTGTGATTCATGCTGGGAATCTGCTCCACATAGAGCAAGGAGAACCCAATCTGCCTGCAATTTTTTGAGTAGTTTCAGCTTTATAAATGCACTCAGCAGAGTGTTCCCAACCTTTGTTATGACCTTATTCATGGTTCATAGTTTATAATCTTCTAATATTGCATGTCTGTCACACCTGGCCACTCTGGAAGCTTCACTAAAATAAAGACTACAGCTAAAATGAACTCTGCAAAAACTCTTCTATTGTTAATTGAGTTCATCATTTTTTCCAGTGTGAACATTTTTGCTCTGTTAGAACCATGTTAGCAATCTACAGAGTTGTTGCAGAGCTGATGGTTCAAAAGGCATCAGAAAATGTTCTTCAATGTTCAATTACATACACATGATGCTCTACGTGAAGTACACAAGCAGGCAAAACTAGGGAAAAGATTTTGTTTTTTAAAGAATATTCAGTGTGATTTTGAAACATGAGAATGGTGGTAACACACTACATTTTCCAGCCTCTTCAGAAATGAGATACAGTCCTTTGATTAAAAAAAAAAACAAGTGGGGAAACACTACACCACCTGGTAAACTGATAGGAAAAATAGATAGGGAAGGTTTGGAGAGGGGGGAAGCCAGTGTCATCACATATCTCAAACCAGCACCTTACTAGTAAGCATTTCTCCCATGATGAAATAACTACTGGTCCTGACCCATAAGGAACAAAACTTCAGATACATCATTTCCACCTCTGTCAGCGTAACCATCACCTGCAGCCAACTGACCCTTGAAAATATTTTCATGGGTTTCTGCCACATTTAAACCATACTTTCTGAACAAGAGTTAGCACAAATTTTCTATTTAGTGAAAGGCAGTTGAGAGCTCAGCCAAGTCAAAGGTTTATGGAAGAAAGAAAAGCTATCTGTTTTAGCATGTAGCTGTCACGAGCTATTTTATGGAATATAAGAAACCTAGCAAATCACATTCACATCAAAAAGAAACTACATCCAACACTGACTGAAATACATCCCCTTGTTGTTGCTGCAACCCGAGAGTCTGACCTTCACATTGCATTTCATAGGAGACAGAAAGAATGAGAGTCACATACAGTAGAGAATAATCTATGAAACCTCTCAAAAATAAATATTTGCAAGTCCTAAAGAAAACAGTACTAAAGAAATAAGAGGTGTGTGAAAAATTGTTTATGAGCTCAAACACACAAAATTGTCTTTTTCATACACTTATAAATTAATCCCTTTGCAGAAAGAAAAGGAAGACTACCTGAGCATATATCACAAAATACAGAAAATTCAACAATTACTTATTTTTTATTCCCATCTATAAATTTGAAAATGCAGCTGCCAGCTTTTTTGGTGCCTACTGTAATTTTCCTGCAGACGCTAGTCTCCAGACAATTTATGATAAGACTGATATATTCAGTATGAAGTGGTTTCACTCTTTAGCCCTTACGTCACATCCACAATTTGCTTATCAATCCCTTTCAGGTAAAATACAGTTCTATACTATAAAAAAAATAACAACACACCACCAAAAAAAAAAAAACAAACCCAAACAATAAAACAATTATTCATGATTAAAGCCCAGAATTAGGTACACGCTTGCATCCGTTTAACATCAGCTACATGAATCTCTTGAATTTTGTGCCTGTCAATCTATACAAAATAAAAAACCACTAGTTTGTTTCTCAGTATAGGAATCTTCTTCTCAATACATCTATTTCAAATGCAGAACCTATCCAACATTAATAGCAACCAATCCAGTGACAGCTGAAATCCACATTTGGACTTGACAGTCACTGTTCTCAAAGACACTGCTCACAGACTTGTCCTTAAGTATGTGCTGACTGTTAAGGAATTATTGGAGAGATTTGAAGTCACACAGTCTAAATGTTGCACATGAATAATAAACTGATCAAAAAATCTTACACGGTGGAAGACTTTTTATCAAAAAAATATTGATTCAACAATAATAAAACTATCCTATGAAAACCCATTAACTGGGTTAGTATCTTTATCAACAATCCAGACAAGGTGGGTCAAGTGCACCCTCGGTCAGCTGGCAGATGACACCAAGATGGGCAGGAGTGTTGATCTGCTGAAAGGCAGGAAGTCTCTAAGGGGAATCTGGACAAGGTGGATTGATGGGCTGAGGCCAATTGTATGAGGTTCAACAAGAAAATCCCATAAAAAACAAAACAGGTGGGCTTTCTACAAGCTCAGACCCCCCAAAATTCCCCTAGTCATTGCTTTTCTGGATTGACTGAACAATTCCTCAAGAATCAATTCCTTCCCAAGAGCCAATCACATGTGGAGGTAGGCAGCAGAAAGCAACCAAAGAAATGTGTTTACACACACACACACACGTGTGTGTGTGTGTGTGTGTGTGCGTGCATGTGCACAGTAAGTCTTTTAGCTTTAATGACATTCTTCTGAAATACTTTTATTTTCCTGTTCCACATGCATATGTGCTCATATTTTTTACAGGGATAGCTCAAGTTTCTGTGTAATAATGGTTACATCACAGACAGACTTTTGAATAAATTACAATTTCCACATTAGGTGAAAATTTGACTTTCAGTTTAAAATAGTCTGCATAAAATTCAAACAAAATGAGCCTGACATCGCTGTTTAATGCTTCTTGGAAATTTTTGTGCAGCTTTGTCTTCTTTCTTCTAGGTGCTCTTCACCTGTACTGTATCTGTTGTTATGCATTAAGACTAGAAATTCATATCATTTGTTGACAAAGAAAAGTATGTCACTTTAATCTAGACATCCACAGGGAAGACTGAAGGTATGTCAACAAGTGTCAGCTCTTAGAGAGGCACCACAATAGAAGTTCTGAACAAAGGTAATGTTCTCTGTGAAAAATTTCTTACTGAAGGGGGTTTTGCATACTAAAAAAATACTTTTGTTTCTTTACTAGTTCTGATTTTTTTTTCAGGTAAAACAATACCATTATACAGTAGAGGAACATGTAATACTTCAGTCTGTATGGCAACAGCATTGAGAGTTTTATAGTTTGCATTTTAAAAAAAATAATTGACAGACCTATTATCAGTAGTTACCAAAAGTCCTGCTGCTTTTCTAGCTGTTAAAACATCTGGCTGAACAATGAACTATCATTAATGTCACAGCTCTCCCACAGGGAACACATTTTATTGACAGTTAGAAACAGGTAACAGCGAGCGTAGTTTCTCCTTAAGCCAATGTAATAATGGTGATATTCCACAACTTAATGTATTTGTTTGATCTTTACACATTACCTTTGCTGATACAGAACCTACTACTATTTTGCATAGCTTATACACTTATATAGTTTATAGGCTCCAATCTACAGAAGGTAGAAAACATTATGAATTTTCTATGGATGCACCTCCGTGTTCCAGCCCCAGATGTTCAAACTAAGAGATGAAGATTTAAGTAGTAAATTGTCAGTTATCTGAAACTGGGCTCTGAACTCCACTGACTGAACAGAAAGATGCAAATTACTAGAATAAAAAAAGAACATAAGCACTCATTTATTCCTTTGGCCACTTTATGGTTATTTTTTTCACCAGCCAGGAAAGCAACAGAATCACATGTGAGCCTTTGATCCCAAAGAACTCAGTTCCAAGTATATTTAACCTGGTGCTTGTGACAGTCTTTGAAACAGCATCACCATTTGTAGGCCTACAAGGAGTGGATGTTGGGTGACATGCTGACCTTAAAATCATTAACGAGATACTGTTTTTTCACTTGTTTGTAAAGAACAGAACACATCCTGAAAACAAAGAAATAACGACAATAACTAAAAACAAACCCCTACTAGAAACATATTTTGAATCTCCAGTAACCTTTGAGCATTCAAAGAAGACCAATGAGGAGGAGGTAATATCAAAATGCTACGCTCAATATGGAGAAAAAAATCCTCAAGCCCCCCAAAGACTGCCAAGCTGCGGATACAGCAAGATGAGGCATTATGGAAAAAAACACCTATGTAAATGTTACAGCAGTGCCAAGATTTTCCCTTAGGAATTTACATCAAATCTGTAAATCTTAGCATGTTTGCCCTCCATGACACAAGGGTATATTATTGGCAATATCCCTGGCTAAGTTCCAATGAACAGGAAGATCTCTCTACTGAAAATTACTTTAGAACATAGTTCTGTGAGGATTTACTGGCAGGTATTTACAAAGCCACCAAGAGAAGACATTCATTATTAATTGTGAGGTTTCAAAAATATTTATTTAGCAGACTAAGGTGAGGGCAAAGAAAATAAATCCATGACACTTAAAATTAATTGAAGCCTAAATTTCCCACTTCCTTGGGCAGCCTGTTCCAATGCTTGATGATTCTCTTTCAGGGAAGACATTTTTTGAAATATCATTAGTTATTTGGGATAAGAGATTGACCTCCACCTGGCTACAACCACCTTTCAGGTAGTTGTAGAGACCAGCAAGGTCTCCCCTGAGCCTCCTTTTCTCCAGGCCAAACAACCCCAGCTCCCTCAGCTGCTCCGCATCAAACTCATGCTCCAGATTCTTCACCAGCTCTGTTGCTCTTCTCTGGACATGCTCCAGCACCTCAGTGTTTTTTCTGTAGTGAGGGACCCAAAACTGAACACAGGATTTGAGGTGTGGCTTCAAAAGTGCCAAGAACAGGGGATGATTACTTCCCTGCTCTGGCTGGCTACACTATTTCTGATACAAGCCAGGCCACCTGGGCATGCTGCTGGCTCATCTTCAGCCAGCTGTCAAACAGTACCCCAGGTCCCTTTCTGCCAGGCAGCTTTCCAGCCACTCGTCCCCCAGCCTCTAGCACTGCCTGGGGTTGTGGTGACACAAGTGTGCAACCCAGCATTTGGCCTTGTTGAACCTCATACAATTGGCCTCAGCCCATCAATCCACCTTGTCCAGGTTCCCCTTAAAGACTTCCTGCCTTCCAGCAGATCAATACTCCTGCCCATCTTGGTGTCATCTGCCAGCTGACTGAGGGTGCACTTGACCCACCTTGTCTGGATTGTTGATAAAGATACTAAACAGCCCCAGCCCCAACACTGAGCCCTAGGAGACACCATCTGTGACCAGCCACCAGCTGGATGTAACTCCATTCACCACCACTCTCTGGGCCTGGCCACCTAGACAGTTTTTTACAGGAGAAAAAGTGGAGTCATAAAAGCCATGACTAGCCAGTCTCTCCAGGAGAATGCTGTGTCAAAAGCTTTATTAAAATCCAAGAAAAAAACATCCACAGCCTTTCCCTCATCCACTAGGCAGGTCACCTTGTCATAGAAGGAGACCAGCAGGACCTGCCTTTCATAAACGCATGTTGACTGGAATGATTCAATATGAAATCTGATTCAATATTTAAAATATCTACTCTGTAAATGGCTTTGGGCAGTCTAAGGCACGGTCACCCTTGTCCATTCAGTAAATAGCAATGGAACAACATGTACATGGAAGAAAACAACCATAAAACCCAAGACTGCGAAAAAACATTTCTAAGACACCATCAAATATTCATGAGAAATAGGCCTTCTATCAAATTTGTGAGAAACTGAACTCTCCAGACTGAAGACAAAGAAGCAGATAACCTGACCCCAGCAGACTTGTTGTACTTAGAATCTGAGCAACAAGGAGTACCCCAGGAATCAATATGTCTATCAGGGGTCAGATCATACCTAAAAAGAGTAAGGCTGAAATGATACAGCAATAGAAACAAGACCCTCACATGCAAAACAAGACCTGTACCCTCTTCTTCTGCCACTGCCCTCTTTCCCATTCTTTCAGCTGTTTATTTTATATCATTAAGAAAAACCTTGGTAAGCACTCTTTAAAGCAACAAAATACATGCATAAAACAAACATATTTGGCCTAATTTATCATTAACAAAAGGTCTTTCTCAGAATCAGTGTTCAAATTGTGTGCACCATTTTCCGCTTACCACTAAAGATATTCTCTCTCTTCAAAATATACCATTTCATTCACTGTTTTAAAAGGACAAAGAGCTGCCTCATAACTCCATGTGGAATGGGAGTAGGACAGATAGCTTCCCAATTCATATGTTAGAACACATAGCAGTTTAATACATTTCTCACTTTTGCACAGGCAGGTACTGTGAAGTTTAGATCACAAAGTTGTGCCATAGCTGCCCTTGTATTAGCTCACATGAAAACATCAACACCACAGCCATCTGCTCTACGATGGCAAAGCCCCTGATAGGGACATGACTGCATCAGTAGATAAGAGTTTATACCTTTAAAGAGGTGGTATAACAGCTTGCAGGGAAGAGGGAAAATCCTGTTGACATGTGTCACATCTACACCAAAAGGTTCCTGTAATGAAGTTTTGGCAGTAGCACTAAGACTGCAGCTTGCAAATTAGACAAAACCTAAGCAATATGTATCACTACAGAGTTTTTGTTACATGTTCTTTATAGCCAACATAGTGTTGCAAGCCCTTTGTGGGTTTTTCTTCAGCTTTTGCACATTTCCTTTTAGCCGTTTCTGAAATCAGGGTCAAAAGCAGCCACAAGAGATCATCTGCCTCAAGACAGAATCAACTGTACAAACGATACATTCTTGATCAAACATCCCTGTAACAGAACCCCTAATCCCTGGGAAATTTATCGTTTTCATGGAAAAGTAAAGATGGAGCAGTGTTTAATCCATATAGTATATATACTCTGTATGCAAAAATAATTCCTCAGTGAGACAGAACAGTGGAAAATGTGCACTGTTCAAATCAGAATCATAAACCTTTTCCCACAAAATTCAGAATATCTCTCTGCTTTTTCAAAGAGAGGACAACGAAGGCAAGGCCTTCTTCACCTGCATAAATGGAAAAGCACACCTGGATCAGAGAACACTGCAAAAACAAGTGTTTGCCTTTCTTGTGGATATTGCCTCAGTTCTTAACACTTCTTGAAATAAGAACTGAAATTCTATGTATTTCAAGAATCTTGTCTCACATTTTCAGAAAAGTGACCATTTATTATGTTTTCTTACCTTCTACCATTGATTTAGCATGATGCTGTGGAACGTGTTGGTTCCAGCCCTGAGTTACAGGTTTGGTTCACAGCTCTTCCTTTCTTCTGAAAGGTGAAGAATGCATAAGTAACGTGTCTCTCCTGACACCTCTGGAAAGGTCTTTAGACAATGATTCCAGACACAATAGAGTTCCTCCTCTGTCAAGTAAAAGTGTTAAATGTGAAGAATTCTGTTAATGCAATGTTATGATTAAGATTTTCAACAAAACACAGTGAGGGAAGCCTAAATTTTGACTTTTGCAGCAACACTAATAAAATGCATTTAAGTGCCTGGGGGGGAAGAAAAAGAAAGAAAAAAGAAAAAAAAAAAGCATTGCAGGGCTGACTACAAAACCTGAAATCAGTGAGATCTGTTCCACTGATTTCCAATAAGTTTCAGGTCACATCCTTTTTTTTGTAAAATTCTTTTTTTTCCCCTTAAATAGCAATGAAGGAAATATTATTTTCTGAACATATCTGTGTTTCTGCTGGACCTATCTTCAACTTCCTTATCATCATCCCTCCATGCTCCTTCAAAGGAGACAAAAAACATGTTCTGGAAAGGTCAGAAGTTACAGGAATATCCTGAGTCTTCCCTATAATAACAGCCTTCTGCTAAGAACTGAGGATCTTCACTTTCCAAAGTAGGACAAGGATGAAGGAGGCAGAGTGGATAGAGACACAAACCCCTAATAAAGACAGTGGCATGAGAAACTACGAGTGACACCATTATAATCTCAAACCCTTTAAGCATTTTATTAGAACATGAAGGTAAGAAATCTTTAAAAATATACATTCATTAATAAAGTAATTTTTTCAAATATGTGAAGGACACTTACCATCAAGCATTTAGCTGTTATCTTTCTAAACTGATATTCAGCAAGTACAAATTACCATAACTCCACTGATGTTAATGGATTTACAGAGGCTAGAGATACAGAGAATGTGACTTTTGAATGATCTAATAATAGAAAAAGCAAGGGATAATGATCTCAGTTATACCATCACCACTCACCTTGCTGCTCATAAACAGACCAGCATGACATGACCAAACTTTCCCAAGGAAAAATCTATCTTTGTGATACGAAAAAGCATGAACACTTCAATCTCAAGGCCATCTTTTCTGAGAATTTGAAAGCATCAGAGAAGAAAGGCTTATAAAAGACGAATGGTGATCTTGTGCTTAAGACATGAGCCTGGGTTTTTCCCTTGGCTTTGTCCCAACTTCCCTATGGCCTCAAGCAAGATCTACTAGCAGCAATGGCAGTAAAAGGCTACAAACCCACTTTTGAGCATAGCTGTGGGAAATAGTTCAAAGTTCCCGAAAGATGAAAAATAACCTGCAAAGAGGACAGAAAAAAATAGATCAACTAAGCAGGAAAGGTTATTGGCAAAATTCAATGTCTGTTAGGCTTATTACTGGTAAGGTGAGAATGAATCTGGAAATTAACAGACAAAAATGGTGCACTTACAATTAGGCCTACATCAATAAATACTAAAAGGAGAGTTTATTCCACCAACAGGTTCTGTATAAAGTTTTAGGAAACAGAACTGTGGAAATCGAAATATCAAGAGATTTGCATAGGAACTCTGGAAAGTATGATGCAATTTCCAACCTGGTTCCGAGAATCCTTCCCTCTGCTGAGTTTCAGCCACAGGGGGACAACAGCAAAATCACTCCAGATGAACCTGGCCATTAGCAGCAGGATATTAATGCAGCACTTGTGAGATTCTGCTGGTGTACTTCTCTGTCTTGATACCCCTCTTCGTGCCTACCTTTCACCTAATCCTCAAACCACATTACAACTGCATTATAGATTAAGATGTCTTATTCCATTCTGCTGCCAAAGAATAACCAACACAAGACAGAATGCTGACTGGGATGAACAAATCAGGTTCCCATCAAAGGATTAAACTGGAATCCAACAAAGCAGCAACTGGTGGACCCAGTCTGCTCTCCCAGCGTCTCTCTTTGCAACAGCCTGAGCATTTCAAAGATTGTGCCCCCTCACATTTTGATAACTCTCTTCTTTTTATACTAGTAGGCCTGTGTATCTTCCAGAGTGAGCCTGACTGCTTTGCCTATGCTCCAGCTCATCCAGATAAGGGCCGGCTTCTGTCCAGAAGCCTTGTGGGTGCATTGGCACTGCACTGGCATAAGCTATGATATTCTCCACAGGCTCATTAACCAAGGCACCACACCATGCTAACTGACTTCACAGATCACAGATGCACACTGGCTTGCCTCTGGCCATTTCAGAGCAGAATGAACATGCAACGGTCCCCATCAACTTGCATAAGCAAACACAATGCTACTTCTCTAACTTTATATAGTGAATTCTTTATATATGCCAAATAATAACAGCTTATGATTATAAGAGAAAGTCACACATTGCCATGCAGCCAGCACTTCTAATGCAAAACTGTAATTGTGTATGGATGTGCACTCAAATAGGAAAAAGGAAAATACTTTATAAAAAGAGTTCATGAGGCTTAAAGACATCATTCTATAACAAAATGGCCTCAAACTCAGGTATTTTTTTGCTTATCTAGAAATCAGCGTATATTAACTTCTGACACTTGAAAAGCTTTTGTTCCCTACTAATAAAATGAGAGCAGAACAGACCTTGAAAGCATCTTAAAGTAATGGAAGATTTAAGACTAAGATAAGATACTTTTAGTCTAGCAAAAAATGTGAGCATATTAATAATAGATGACCAACACTACTCAGCATGACGTAGGGATCCATGAAATGTTGCAAAGCTAAGTCTCATGCTAGTGAAATGCTTGCTGGTAACACTGATAGAGTCAGTATGTGCGAAAGAAATCTTCCCTTGAGGATGCCCAATAGGTGTATTCTCAACCACAACACTTTTCAGATTAGAGGAGGGTACTTATTATTGCAGGCTTCCTAATGGTTCAATGACTTCATCTAATGACACCCTCCAATAGTGCCTGCACTTACCAAGCCCAGCTCGATCCCTCTGGGCAGTGATGCCACTGAGTAAGGACATGAGCATCACTAGCCCCTGGTGTTCTCTGTGGGAGATGAGGTTACCCAAACCAGCAGAGGAGGTGCTCAGCACTTAGCACAGTCAGACTGGTATGCCTCTGACAGTTTATGCTCTTTAAAGTCACAGAGATTACCCCTTAAACACCAGTATAATTTATTGCTTTAGTTTTAGAGGAAGAGAATTGAATGTGAACGAGCAGCCTTGGAAATCACTGTTCTGCCTAGATAGTTGGGATTCAGCTGTCAGATGTGCTTTTGTCATTCAGAGAAAAAGCAACAATTAAGGTCTGCCACCCAAGAGACTATGATTTCTTCTTCCTATTGCAGTAACTATCCTGTAATTTTTCAGCCAATTCCAGTTGCCAAAAATTGAATTGAACAAATAGGTTGACAAAGGTAACATAACAAGAAAAACATGAACTCACAGTTCTTTTAGTGCAAACTAAACAGTGTTTCTGCTCTATGAGCAGAAACAAAACACTTCCCTGACTTGAACTTGTCCCTTCCCTTAGTCCTTAGGGTTGGACTCGATGAACTTTGAGGTCTCTTCCAACCCGGTTGATTCTATGATTCTATGATTCCCAGTATGAAGATGATCGGTTCCAGTATTTTGGGGATAATTGTTTATTTTTCCATTCTCCAGAATACTCTTAAGAGAGACCGACTCCTGTCTTCCCCAAGAGCCTGAGTCCAGAGGTGACAACACAAGGGGGAATCCCCAACTAAGCATGCAGTCAGTGCAGATGTAGGTATTTGCAAGAGAGCTAATGGTTCAGGATCAACTCAAATCTGTTAACTCCTGAAAATAACTTTCAAAAAGAGAATCCATACTTACTACATTCCTCCTGAAACAGAAAGCCTTTGCAATGCATTCTAGCACCTCTAAATCACTTTGCAAACAGCACACAATTGAAAAGAAATGCATTCTCCAAATTATGAGCCCACAAAAATGCAGAGAACATGCCTGTCAAAATATTAATATGCTCATAGTCACATGTGGCCAACATTAAAAAAAGGAATTATGCTAAATGTATGCAGAAACGTGAAGAAGCACCAAGCAGAAAAACAGCCTGAACTACAACACCAGAGACTTTCTGTAGGGCCTAAAGCAAAACATTTGCATGCTTCCTTTTCTGACTCAATGCATTATCTGGTTTTGTTTGTATGCAATTGAAGCAGGCTGTATCTCAGATGCACATCCTAGTCCAGAGTTAACCTCAGCTGCAGTATGCTTCAAATGATTTTTAAAAATGCAAACCCAGCACTGGACTTGGGGCATTATTTACTTCAGCTTTTCAACAGATGAATAGGCAGAGAGAAATCCCAGCAGTTCCGGAGCACTCCAGCATGTCTGGCATGTTCACTAACTTAACTCCAGCCTAGAAATCTCATAGAAAGCTAAGAGATTCATATGGCCCAGAATTTCACAGGTCAGATAGGCCAATACAAGCAAATACATAAGAAAGTTAAATAACAAATAATTAAATTAATACATCTACAGTGAAAATACTCTCACTGAGCATCTCTGTTGCTCAGTGAGATCTTAAGTTAGCCTTGACACTGTTTTGGCCACAAAGCACTGCAGAAACATTTCTCCAGCTCCCCCTGTAAGTATCACATGCTGGCTGAACACTGAAACCTGGAACCTTTTATAGATACAAAAGATGCAATGAAACTATTTGAGATCAGCTTCTCCCACACTCTCTCTACATGGCCTGTTAAACATGAGCAAAGGAGGTCACAGGTAGCATTGCTCTCCAACCACAATGCAATCACTTCTTTTAAAAACGCAGGGTGCATAGAAAATTTCAGCAGATCACGGTGGATACAGGTTTATTACCTGTCCCACAACAGAACAAGAAACAAGGTGCATGTACCTAAGTGATAGGACTCAGTAACATCCTGCTCCACACAGCAGTTCAGTACAAGGCTTCAGACACCCTGCATTACTGCTGAGCAAGGCAGCACACCACATCTCACAGGCTACATTTTGAAAGATTCATCAGTGCATTCAGCTGATTACAGTTGTACAGATTAACAGGTGTAACTGGTTGCAATTAAAATGTAAACACACTTATCATCATGACATCTAACTCATGAAAAAAACATATTAGAGGAATGAAGGGCTTCGCCACAACCAATTTAAATAAACTTTGGCACTTTGTGGTTACTTCTGGCACAACTCAGTCAGCTTTGGCTTTCATCAAACCACTATGACTAAATTATACATTAGAAATATACAACTTAAAGCCATTCATAGCATCTAATATAGTTGAATATACTTAAACTCATTTGTGACATTTGAAGGAAGTTTGGATTTAGGCTGCTGCCATTCATATATCTAATTCAGTGCTGTAAATTAAGGCTTGGAAGCACTTTTTCCAGCCCATCCCAACACTCCCACTGCAAGTCCTCTACCAACAGCATTACAGTAAATGACACTACTAGTTGATCCATCTGATATCACTTGTTCATGTTCCCTTCTTATTTGAACTAACCAGACTGTTTTATAATGTTGTGTAACCAACGTGATGTGAAGAATCACAAATAACTGTGGCTTAGACTAAAAGAAAACTTACTCATGTTGTACAGATGTAAATCACTTGGATAACAGTGTACTGGGCCCATTTAGAGCCACAAGTCATTTTAACAGACTTGACTGGTTTGGGGAACAGGGTATGAATCCTACTTTGATGAACAGATGAAGATCAGAATTTAGGAGCTGTTCTGAAATAACTGGGAGGAGAGTCGGGAACAAATCATCTAGCTTCAGAAGAAAAGAGGAACAGGAAAATGGAAATAGCATATCATTTCACAGCTAGGCATTGCAGCCAAGAGTTTTCTGTTGATTAGAACAGAAATGATTTATCAGAAGGATGAGGTTGAGCACAAACCTGTGGCTTTAACCAACATAAAAAACTAACCAGAAACAGTGAAATTTGGCAAGAAGATCTTCCAAATCTGGGCATTTTTAAGGCTTCCTGAATGCCCATGTACACTAAAACAGGTATTTTACAAATGTACAGCTGCCTGATTATACAAAGAATCTTCAGTAGCTCAGGAGATCTGCACAAGAAGACCACCTATCTTCAGTTTTCTGACTAGCTCCATCTGCATTAGAGGATGGAGACGCTTTTCAGGTTTCTATGATGCATATTATTTAATCAGTAGAAACATCAACGTTTCTGTTTCCCTAAGAATATAAACACACTTACCTTGATGATGTCTACTTAATTCATGCAAAAAATACATATTGAAGAAATGAAACACCCTGCTCACTCTGTAATAGAAAGATACAGCAAGCTTTCA
>NW_008669659.1:59306-66972 GCF_000695815.1 Acanthisitta chloris
CAGAGGCAAAACTATGTATTTTTGTGATGTTATTACTGCATTATAATGCATTACAGTTTCCAGCTTACAGTTCTTCAGTTTTTTATTCTTTGATTGTGGAGACGAAACTACCAGAAGGATTTTCTCGACACACAGAATCCCATTTCCAAAATGCATTTAGACATATTGTGGGCTCTTTTCAGTCCATCTAAGAAACTGCATTTAATTGGTTTGGGTTTTTTTTGCTTTTGTAGGGATGCACAAGGCTGATAAGGATTTACATGTCTACTCATTTCCACTGTGGCTTGTGCTGAGCTTCAGTTGCACACTCCTAAGCTCCAGAAGCACTTTGCTCACAGGAGGTTCTGGCAACTACCAACAGGGCAGTGAAGCTGCAGCATTCCCAGAACAATGCAGAGTATTCAAGGCTCAACGAAAGGCAAAACTAAAGTTGAATGAGAAACACTGCCAGTCATTCCAACCTTCCTAGAAAACATCATTATAATATGGTTTTGCTTCCTTGGTGCTTTTATTCAGAAGGTCTGACACTAACACAGTAACTTTACAATAGAACAGTGAGAAACTGACTTATCAGCAGCACTATGTTAGAAAAGATATGTGTCTTTGTCTTAAGATCTTGTTTTCAGTGAAACCTTAGGCAGGAATTCCTCACACACAGAGAGGCAATTTTCAAATGTCTGCTGAAGAGGGCATCCACATCCCACTTTCTTTACACTCATCTAAATGCAGCTTTCGACACATTTCACCTCATGCTCCAGCACAATCTCCCTCACTATAACAGCATTTCAGGATCTTTCTGCTCATGGCTGTGCTGGTTTGAGCTGAAGTAGAGTTAACTTTCTTCACAGAGGCTAGGATGGGGCTGTGTTTGAGTTTTGTGCTGAACACAGAGTTGATAATGCAGAGATGTTTTTGTTATTGCTGAGCAGAGCTTACACAGAGTCAAGGCCTTTGCTGCTTTCCGTACTGCCACGCTGGCAAGGAAGTTGGGGATGCATGGGAGATTGGGAGGAGACACAGCTGGGACAGGTGACCCAAACTGACCAAAGGGATATTCCATACCATATGACATCATGCTCAGTATATAAGGTGGGAGGAAGAAGGAGGAAGGGGGGACATCTGGAGTGATGGTGTCTGTCTTCCCAAGGAACCGTTACGCGTGATGGTCCCTGCTCTCCTGGAGATGGCTAAACACCTCCTGTCTTCGGGAAGCAGTGAATTAATTCCTTGTTTTGCTTTGCTTGTGTGTGCAGCTTTTGCTTTCCCTATTAAACTGTCTTTATCTCAACCCATGAGTTTTTGTAGCTTTTACCCTTCTGATTCGCTCCCCCATCCCATGGGTGGGGGAGTGAGTGAGTGGCTGCGTGGTTCTTGGCTGCTGGCTGGGGTTAAACCACAACAATGGCTCATCTCCTAATTATTATTCTTACTTTGCTATAACTGTAGATTCTTTGGTGTGTGTCAAAATGCTCCTCAGGGAAGTTCCATTTGGCTCATTGTCAAACATATGCTCTTTATATATATTCATACTTACTCTGAACCCAAACCTCTGTACTGATGAAATTAAGAAAAGAAAGAAACCTTTTTATCAACCCCCTTTGGAGAGATCTTTGGAAGAACCAACTGCGATTATTTGAGAGAGCCACTCTCAACATAAATAACTGGTTTACAATTATCTTCCTTTTGCATTTCATAAAATTTTCAATTTTACTTCTTTATGATGTTAATTTCTGTAAGGGATATTTGTCTGGCTGAAACTGGTTCTTGTATTAAGTAGAAAACATTTCTTTTTCCTTTTCATTTACTGGCATTCACCAAGTAAAAGGAGTTCACTGCTGCTTTTGCTTGAACCTATCATTATAAAGCGCCTAAATGTATAAGAATGACTTTCAGCAACTTTAATGAAAGCTGTAGGGCATTCAGCAACTTGTAAGAACAAGTCCCAAATCACCACTGCATTAAAAAATCCATCTGAGCTGAGATTATGTGCAAGATATGGCTGTGTTTGAAGAAAGACGAGACGATAAGGAAGTATAGTAAAAAGAAAAAGTCTAAAATAAAATCTTTGACTACCATTTCATTACCAGGGTCTTAAGCACTCTGTGTGTTCCTGAGATCAGAGAACAGTGATTAAATCCAGCTTACCACTGTCTTTTACAGACCAAGCAAAGGCACAGCTCCATAGCAAGACTGCAGAGACTTCACTGGTCACACATGAAAGAAAAAAAAAGCCCATAACATACCAAACCTGTCACACTGCTGCTGATATGGCTCTGTCAAGGCATTGCAGGTCTCTCTAAGTGTAGCAGCCTATGATCCGAAACCTGCTGGCATACCCTTTAGGAAGGTATGCATTAACTGCTCTTGAGAGAGGAGAAGAAAATTGTTTCATCCTGGACAAATCCGAGCTGCTTCAGGATTCAAAGTGCGACACTTCCCATTTGCTACTGCCTGAATTCTATTTTCAAGGCAAAATGTACTAAATAAATAAAAAGAAGTTATCTTCTTTCTGACCAATGAAGAAGATAAAATTTACACAAAATCAATGCAATTAACATTATTTATCATTTTTATTTAATGCAACTTACAAAGTTTACAAAGATATCACATTTAGTATGAGCAAAGGCAGTGCAAACTTCATTGTTCTGTCCTGCTAGCATCCCTGAAAAGATGACCTGAAGGCAATTCTGGCAAAAAGATCACTTTGGCCTCTGCAGTACCACGGCCACCAACCTTGACACTCCTAGTACACCACAAAAGGTGGAAATTAGGACTAACATGGAGATTATATTTTTATATTGACGCTACAGAAAGACTGCTCAAATTTCATATAAACATTTCATAATGACATTTGCCCTCATTCAACTTGCAGTAAATTGCAAAATATGACCTAGAGGTGAAAAATTGTCTATCACATTATCAGTCTCCTGAACCACTCAGTCACTTATTAGTTTTCCTTTATTTTACTCATCTAGAACCAAAAGCGTGCAGTTCATTTCCTTCTACAGACAGAAGTAACAGGCTCTTTGCTCCAAAATGACTGCTTAGCAATTATCTACAGGACTGAATGAATAAAATATATTTTGCTGCAATATTAATGAGTTCAAAAGATCTGATATACTACATTGCATCACAGAATTCTTACTTGTGAAATAATAAATGACAATACCTTCACAGGTACTTCTCATTTAACACTGAAGTTTGACACAAAGGAATACAACAGAATACTAAAATTGTTATTGTCATATGAAACCTATTTCCACAGTATTATATCCACAATAAATTAAGAAATCAGTTATTTCAAAACAACTTAAACTACTTTGTATTGTAACTATTCTTGTAATAAAGAAGTTGAATGTCTGGTGCATGGAGTGGTTAAACCCTACAGTGCTGATGTGCTGGGAACGCGTGTTTCATTAACAGGTAACTCCAACAATTTTGTAAAATGAACCAAAAAGGCAAAGTGAAAAACACTTACTATTAGTTGTTACTTTTCTGTCCCTGATGAGAGAGATCCTAAAAATTATATAGTCTTGTACATTTTTTGGATTGTGAAGATTTAACTCAAGTAGTTCTACTGGATGCAGTGTATTACTTCTAATCTTAAGGCTAAATGCAATTGTACACCCATACAACAAGTGTATCAGCCTCTTAGGCACAGCCACCTGCAACGGGTACATGTTTAGGGGATGTCACTTGAGTTATCGGGGAAAACACCACTCTCACCTCAGCTGCTGTAACAGAAAGGGCAACATCCTGCAACCATGGCATTGTTCAGGGCTAAAATCCCAAGCCTCCTCCATCCTTGTGAGTACAATAGGCAGCCCTTCATACTTCCGCCTCCTTTATCAGTGGACAGATGCTTCATCTCCAGATCAATGGGCTGGTGATTCTTTTACCAACATAAAAAGATGCAGCAATTTACCGGTTCAAAGATTTTACTTTCTCAAATTTATCAAATCCCTCGAATCCCTGAGCTGTTAACTGAATAACTGTTATCTGTCAGTTCTAACATACAAGCATTGAGAGCCAAAATCATAAGTTAGAGTGCCCAGCTTTATAAAGTATTTCCAAATGAGATGAAAATCTATGCATGGCATATATCACTTCCCCACATAGCTGCTGAAATTCCATGATGTACAGTTACAAATGATGAAACATTATCATTCAGTCTAATGGATATAGTCTCATCTCCAAGCATACGGATTTACATATATCAGTATAATTAATGTTAATGGAAATCATAAACATAAATCTTCTGAATACTGAGAGGGATTAGTCTGTTAAAATTACCAACTGCACTCCCCAAACAACTGCTAGTCAAAACATTAATACACAGAAGTTGTGTTTCCACTGGAATCATTTCCCAGTGTGGGCCACTGACACTTGAATTATTTGGAAAGCAACAGGTTAAATAAGGAACAGCCTGTTTTACACTAACTATACTGGATAAAACACGCACTTATAAACCAAGACCTACAGAATGAACATAGCGCAGAGGAGTCCCAGGAAAAACACATGAAATGAGATTGTCAAAGCCATGAAGGAGACTTAGCCACACACTTTCCATCAGCCTTCCCTTCACCACTTTGAAAACCTCATTAATCATCTCTGTTATTCAGAGTTCTTTGTGTTTGTTTGTCTGCATACTTCTAGGTCCCAAAAACTTCCACTTTTTGTAAGTGTTCAAACAAAATTATTCTGCAATGGTAGTTTCTCAGAAGCACATTTTCAAAGCAGCATGAAGGTTCTCACTGTGTGACATATATTAACATCAATTGGATTCACACAGCTAAATCTTGCTGCAATTCAGTGTCAATTTACCCCTTCCAGAATTTAGTATTTTTTGAATTTGTTCTATTTGCCCAACATTTTCATCTTGCAGTGTTTTATGGCATGGTGGCTGCACAGGCACAGGCACCATCTCTGGTGGCTGCTTTAATCTTCTAGTACAAATAAGGCAAACATCTCAGACTTCTAGTGGCACCAGTAAGAATTATGGCTGTAATCCAATGGATTCATATATCCTTACTATGCATTTTCCTGATGTATACACAGGTCCTAATAGTCTTAATGACACATTTATGCAGAAAATGACACACATACACTTCTGAGTTCTTAGCTTGACAACTTTGGCATATGACAATGCTTCAGTCAAGAAGAGCAAAACAGTGAAAGAAGAGGAGGGGCAAGACACAGCTCCCCTTACACAAAATTTCTTTGGCTTTCAGAAGCAGAATCCACATGCAGGGGTTTAATAAAACCATGAGACTAACAACTTTTCCTGAACTTCTGCCACTTATCCTTCCATCTGGATGATTTTTTCCAGAATCCCATATTACACATAATGATAAGGATTCACATTTGAGAATGAAGTTATCATTATATGATAGAAGACTAACTACAGACTGTTTTTAGGATCACTAAATTCAACACTTAAATGTGCTTATTATTAAAAAAAAGTAAAAGCTGTCAGTCAAAAATAAGCACTTTCATGGATCAAAACATAACTGAAAATTGGTACTATTTCCATTTTAATGTCAAAATCCTCTGACAAACAGCACTGAAAATTATAAACAAATCTTCTTGCAGCTAATACACTTAATGTGTTAACATTAGAGAAAGTGTATTTATTGACTGTCATGCAATAACTGTTATTGTCCTAACTTTTGCCTAGGCTGCTTGTTTATATGTTGCTGGGATGAAGAAGACAAAAGTTAGAGAAGACAAAAGTTTAAAGAAACTGTGCTTTGAGGATGCTAAACAATGCACCTGTCTTTAGAACAAGAACCAAACCTCTGGTATGAACATGCCTCCAGGAATTTGGCTCTTTTACTTCACATCTTATACAAAAGAGAATCTAGGTAGTACACGGATGCTATAAAAGGGGTTACCAACTATGTTTAAGATACCTCTTTCTCAGGTGATATCTAAAGGTTAATCCTAAGGTTAAACCTGAACTGCTCCCAGACCCTTTTCTGACATGACCAGAACGTGACTAAGGTGCACAACGTGCCTTTTAAAAATAACGTGCCCATCCGTCTCCTTTTTTAAAGTTTTTCCTCAAGTCATATAAATCATCAGTACTTCTGAAATGCTACAAATTAGTGCTACAGGTGGTTTGGAGTTTGCAAGATTTAATCTAAATGCTGTGCACAATCAGTAATACCACTTCACCCCTCCACAAGTGGATGCAAGGTAAAATAAATCTTACTTAACGACAGTAATGTCCAGGGATGCAGTTTTGCTGCATATGCTTTATACTCATGACCTCTGAGATGTTAGAATAAGATCTAAAATTGCCTGTGGCAACAACTTCTACAGATACAAACTGAACACTACCACCACTGAGATCATGGAACTACCTGAGCTTTAAGTTCACGTCTACTAGATTACTTCTTTGATATAAAGGAAGACTTCTATTTTTAAATGAAAATAAATTAAAATGACAGCATTTTACCATACAGGCACTTATGAGCACCTGAAAGACATGGATATGACAGTGCAACATTACTATAAAACAGGTAAGTAAAGTGGAAAAAAACTGCATTGAAGTCATTTTTGGAAGTTGTTATATCCATCTGATAGGTCTTTTGTAAAACAGGAATCTTTTTCTGAAAGACTTTTTATGCATTTCTCTGCAGATTATGGTGGCTATTCACACTTTACTCCTATTTTTATAGCCTCCCAGTAATTCTACAGAATAGTAAATACAGTTATTATAACCCTCATAACTGGCAGAGAGATATATTTGAAGAAATGGAGTTTGTTTCCCCTCCCACATGCACTAAAGTAAATCAGGAGTGATTCTGCTGCAGTCAATAGCACCAAACTGATGCAAAACAAGAAATAAAAAATACCAGAAACATATAAAGAACACTTTCCTCACACTAAAAGTACAAATTGCATGTCTCCTCTGCTTTTTGGCAAGGTTGTGCCACTGAAGTACTTATACCACAGTTAGCTCATCACACTAAAGCACATCTGAATAAGCTCCAGGCTCTCACTGGAAACAATGGAGACACACCAGTTTACACAGGCTGAGAACCTTGCACAAAGCCTTGAAAAAGAACGAGGATCTTCAAATAAGTGCAATACGTACAATTACTTCTAGTGTATTACCCTGAAACAGTAGCGACTTCAAAGTGCTGTAACAGGAAACTAGAAAGATCTACAAAGGTTTATGAAAACAAAACAAACAAATGAAAAAACCCAACAACTGCATCCCACTTTTCTTCTTTACAGACACACACAGAAGGAACAGCACTCGTTTTAAGACAGATCATGTGGCAAAATGAACGACTGAGTCACTAGAAAAGAGAAAATCTTTTAAAACACTCATAGGACTAAGGACTACTGTTAAAGAAAGAGCATTATTTTATCATCCGGCTAATGAGCCGGGGGAAGGATTACTGTTGTTTGGCGGTGATTTGTCTCAACAACTCTTTTCCCTGAAACAAGCCAACTTCACTAAACAAAGAGAAGAAGCTGCACCGTTCTGTTGTTTCAATTGCGCGCTGAGGAATATTTAATCAGAGAAAAGGAATCCCACGAAAAGTCCCGGGAGAGAGCCGGCAGACGCCGCTTTCCCGCAGGTTAAGACAAACGGCGAGGGACAGAGGCGGCGATGCCGGACCCCGCACCCCCCGGCGCCCGGACCCACCGC
>NW_008669660.1:0-2453 GCF_000695815.1 Acanthisitta chloris
GCAGGGCTGGCTCGTTCGGCCATGGAATGGACCGATGCCGCATCTCAGCTGGTCCAGAGTGTGCTCCGTGGTTCCTGGTGTGCGAAGGCAGATTAGAAATCGGGGGGATTTTGCGTGCAGTTGGATGCTGCTGGCTCACCTGCATCCCTGTTGGTGCTCATAGCATCCTGTGAACAACTGGGCAATGATGCATCCCAGCTGAGCTGGGCATCATGCACCCTAGGAAAGTGGGAATGGGTATGGGGTGCTGCTGGGCACATCCTGGATGTACAGGATGCAGAATAAGGTCTGTGGAAGCTTGTGTGGGACCACCAAGTGCAGCAACGTTATATGAAGAGGATTTCCTAGCCCCCAGATATTGACCTGGGGGACGGTGGCCTCGCTGCAGGGGTGCTTCAGTGGGGCTGTGCTCAGGACTGGGAAGCGTGCAACTGGAATCTGGGTCCTAGCCCAGATGGGGTGTCAGTGAAGAGAACGAGATAGCAGAGGTGTGTGGGTCAAGTAGCATCCTCTCTCGGGGATAGGGAGGGGGAAGCATCCACATCTGTCTGGAGAAGCAGATTGGATTTCCAGAATGGGGATAGCCCAGTGTCCCAGTGTTCTTAGGACCCTTTCCTGTGGGGACTACTCTACCTGTGGCCTCTTGGCAGCCACATCCCCTAAGGCATGCAAAAGGAGATGGGACCACAGCATCGGGCACTTCAACCTGTAGGGAACCAATCTTGGATTAGCTTTAGATGCCACAGCTCCTCTGGGGTGACAGGGAGCCAGAGCTAGTGTGAGGAAAAGAAAGGCCATGCTGGGAGCACGGGGCTCTTGCCCTGCATTGTATGTGTCCCTGTTGCCTCTGACTCCCTGTTCTTCCCTTGTGCTGCTGGCAGGCCTACGAGCTCTCCACGCTGACTGGCACTCAAGTCCTGCTGTTGGTGGCCAGCGAGACGGGCCATGTGTACACATTTGCCACACGGAAGCTGCAGCCCATGATCACCAGTGAGACAGGGAAGGCGTTGATCCAAACATGCCTCAATTCCCCAGACTCGCCCCCACGCTCGGACCCCACTACTGACCAGCGCATGAGTGCCACAGGCTTTGAGGAGACGGACCTCACCTACCAGGTGTCTGAGTCGGACAGCAGTGGGGAGACCAAGGTAATGTTCCTGGGCACTCAGGGAGGCATGTCAGGAGCCCTGATCATCCCCAGCCCTCTTTAAATAGCAGCTTGGGAAGCTGAGAGTGGGTCTCCTTTTGCTGTGACTTCAGTGAGCTCGTGTGGTGTTCTCTCTGGCCTGGCTTGTTGACTGACAGTAGGGAGGGAAGGAGGTGGCAGGTGTCCTGGCCCTGGCCTTTGCAGCATGGCTCCCCACCGGCTCAGCCCACCCCCCAGCCAGCTTTCAGCACTGTTATCTCTCTGCAGGCGTCTCCATGCTCTCACACTCATTGATAAAAATTTGATTCTGCCTCCATGGCCTTATAAGGCCTGGTTTCCCTCGCCAGAGTCCCTGGCAGGGCCCCTCACATTCCTTATAAGCTGCAGCTGTCTCTTGCTTTGGTGCTGTTTTGGAAGGGGGCAGGGAGGACATGGGGAATGGAAACATTTGGCTGGACAGACCATTTCTGCTCCCTGCCTGGTGTCCCTGCAGGCGCTGGCCCTTGCCTGCCTGTGTTACTTGTGGCCTTTTGCCCAGCGTTGCCTGTATGTGGGTGCACAGTCAGGCAGCGGTGCATTTCTGCTGGAAGGGCCCAGTCTTGTCCCTATATTCCCTGATGCTGTTCCTTGGAGCTGTTGTGAGAAAGCTGTCCCCCATATCCCTGCTTCTTCCTTTGCAGGCTGGTGCTCAGGTCCACACATGCTTGGAGATGGGAGGCAGGGAAGTTTGTGGTGCAAAGCTGGGATGACATGCTGAAGTTGGGGCTGTGCCACAGCCTCCCAGGCCTGTGTGCAGTGCCATTGGGTGCTGTGAGTTGCAGCAGCCCTTCTGTGCTTGTGGCATGGGTACCGGGCTGGCTACAAAAGCATCCTACAAGGTGAACTGTGGCCTTGCTCTAGGAGCCCTTCAACCATCTATGCTCAAGCCACAGCAGCATTCTTGCCATGCAGTAGCCACAAAACATTAAGCAGACAGAACCTTGAGATCTCTGTGCTGTAATCACAAAAGTAGTGACTGGAGCCGAGATGTGCCCAGTGTGTTGCTAGGGCTGCAGGGTTGTTCAGCTGCCTGGTTTTATGCTATGGTGGCACAACAGCTCTGGTCCCACTGTTGCCCAGCTGCCACTGTTCTTCCATGTTCACTTTACCCTGTGTGTCTAGTGCTGCAACAAGCAAAAGCTTATCACTGCTGAGCCCTGAGAAACATCAGCAGTCCCAGAGATCCCTGCAGGCAGAGGAGCTGTGGTGTGCCATAGTGTTGCAAGCTGAAGACTCTGCTGGTGCTCAGAAGAGTCGCTGGGAAGGC
>NW_008669660.1:2483-11488 GCF_000695815.1 Acanthisitta chloris
TGGCATGTCTTCCCTGGGTGCCTCTGATTCTTACTGTGAGCTGTGCGAGCCCCTTCCAGTAGGCAAAGGAGCCTGCTGTCACCAAGCTATCTCTCCCTTGTGCAGCCTGCGTATGTAAATACTTAGGTCTCTTAGGCCTCTCCTAAATGAAAAGGCAGGTCCTGTGGGCACTTTGCAGTGAGACAAATTACCTGTGCCTGGAGTAATTTGGAGGTGCAGGAAGTGCTGTGTGTGGCAGCTGACCTGTTCCTGGCATGGGACTTGTCCACATCATGTCCATTTAGATTCTCCCTGGAAATACAGCTAATTGGCCCCAAAGGAGCTGTGCTCTTGGTGTGCAGCTACTCTGCAGAGGTCTTAACACAGCTTCTCTCTGATTGCTTTCTGGTGCAGCCCTGCAAGCTCCATCCCAGTGGTAACACTTGGTGTGGGGTGATTTGTGGCCACAGCCAGCATTTGGTATGAGGCCCGAGGAGCCCTGTGCCCCTGTCTTCTGCTGGACATTCTGACTCAACCTGTCCTTGGCCTGTTGAGAGTTCCTGTCATGGCAAGCACTGGGACTGGGGGCTGTCCCACCATCACCTTCCCCAGTCCTGCTGTGCCTTCTGTGGGCCTGGAAGCCTGGTTTGGTGCTCTGGCAGAGATCAGCCCAATTCAGGTAGATCAGGAAGTCTTCTGAAGATGAAGTAGTACTCTGGCAGAAGATTCAGTGCCTGGTCTATCAGGTCCCGCCACACAGGATGCGCTGAGAGGGTTGGGCTGTTGCTCATTGGCCTTCCTGTGTGGACTCTCCTTCCCAGACCTCTGCATGAACAAAATATGCTTGTGCTCAGCTGCTGCAGCAGAGTGGGAAGTTGATGCAGCCAGGCTGATACCTGTAGTCAGCAGCCTGCTGGTATTCCCCTGCTCTGCAACCAGCAGCAGCTATGAGATCCTCCTGCACTGCCAGACCCAAACTCTTTGAAATGGTTCTGAGCTCTGAACACATCTGGAATTGGGGCGTGCCATATTTTTAAGACAGCAGTTGTATCCTCTTGATGATGTTGTCATGCACTGGCCTGCCCATATACAGTGTCTTAGGTGTAGTTATGTGGGAGAAGGGATTTTGAAGGGAGCTCAGGGGCTCTAGATTGGGGTGAGAACATGGGAGTAGCCGTGGTCTTGTAATTTCTTCCTGGAGTGGGAAAAATGTGGATTCTGTCACATGTGGAATGAAGACCAGCTGTTGGAAAGCAGATTGAGATTTCCCATGTACCTGCAAGGCCAGTTGTCCTGTAACATCTCAGTAGTAATGCTATCTGGGGTGGTCTGGGCCATGCTGAACAGCATTGCCCCAGGGAGTCCCCAGAAGCTGTGGAGTGGGATCATATCTGTCCCTAAGACCCTACTATGGTCCAGGATAGGCATCAGATGGCCTGGGCCATGCCCTGTGATCCACTCATACTGTAAAGCATTTATCAAGCATGCCCAGTGGTGTGGATCTGGGCAGATACATGTGTCTGTGCTGCACCTCTCTGCTGTGTGCTGGTTCCCCAAACACTGCTCTGCAGACTGAAGTTTGCACCATGCTGTGGTGGAGCGTGGATGTGCAGCTGAATCAAGAAGGGTAGGGCCTTCAGGACTGCTGTCTGCTCTAGGGCTTGTCTGTGGCCCCTTGGGTAACCCCTGCTGAAGGTGACCTGTGACTTGGCTCCTACCAAAGGCTGGCCTCATGCACATAGGTTTTGCAGGGTGCTGGGGACAGCCAAGGTGCCTGGGAGCTCTGAGGCGTTCCAGATGGTCATGGGGATAGATGTCCAATCCCAAGGTCTCTCCCAGCATTCCTTTTGAGTTAGAAGCTATTGCTGCAGCCCAAGAGAAATGCAATAAAGGTGGAAGGAATATGAGTCTCCCCTGTGTCAGGAGGGTAGAGATGGGGTGTGCTCGGTTCAAGCCTTCTGGCACAACTTCTTTGTCAAACACCTTTGCTGCTCTCACCATACTGAGACTTGCCATCATGCTTCCAGGGAGTCCTGGGAATCCCCCTGAGTAGAGTGCTGTGACCTTTTTGGGATGCCTCCTCTAGCCCTGAGAGTATGGAGTATGGGGGGGATGCTAAGTGCTCTGGTTGCTTGGGGACTGCCTCAGGGGTGAACTGCTTTAGGGCTGTGCCTGGGGATGAGGAACCCTGGCTTTTCCAACTGGGAACAGGATTTGCCCTGCCCCACTCTGCTCTGTTTCCCTAGTGGGCTGAGGAGAGTTCTGCCCTGTCACCCATGTGAGGAGGGCTCCCATAGCCTCCCATGCTCCATGTGGGATGGCAGGAGTTTGTGGTTGAGCTAATGGAAAGTGCTTCTGCTGGGTTCAGCTCTGTTATCACGTGCCTCTTCTAATTTGGACTTCAAGGACTACAGTGCCAAGGCAGAGGGGTGTTGCTCTCCTCCCTCCCCAGGCCCTAGGGCAAGACTGAGTGCCTGGGATTGGCTCCCCCTGTCCAAAATGGGCTGCCTTCCCTTTTTTAGCTGTTCGTTGAGCTGTGAATTCCTTGTTGCTGGCAGCTTGACAAGCTGGGAACAAGGCTTAGCACGTGGGAGAGCTGGGCCCACCAGCCTGCAGCAGGAGGGGTGGGAGTGTGGCAGCCTTAACTCTTCCCAGGCGTGCTGGCAGCTGTGACAGGGCGTGGGGACAGCAGGTCCCTTGTGGCCTGAGACGTGGTCTCCTGTGAAGCAGTGTATTCTCAGTCTGCTCTTGGCCAGATGAGCAGGGCAGGAGAAGAGCCACAGAGATCCTGGCTAGCCGAAAGGAGATTCGGTGGATGGAGGCACAGGTGTCATGCTGGGCTTGGTTGGTTCCTGCAGAACCAAGCCATGTCCAGCCACATCCTTTGCGGCTGTGGAGACTTAGGGTGTTACATGCCCTGCAGCCTGGCACTCATATTCTTCCATTGTTCCCAGACCTAGGCAGCCATTCTCTTGAGTCTAGTGCTGGCCCAGCACAGGGCCCTTTTCCTGGTGCTCAGCTTCTCTGGCAATGTTGTCCTCAGGCAGGTATGGAGCTCCAGTGCTCCTTGCAGGATTGTGGTGTGCACTGGCTGTAGCTAACGGGTCCTTGGGAAGCATTTGCCTCATGCCCATCTCCTGCTAGTGGACTAGCAAATGGGTGCTTCCCCTGGCCAGGTTCTCCCCTTTGCTCGAGGAGGTTTGTGGAGGCGTTCCTCAGGGCCTGCCAAAGCGGTGGTCAGGGCTGGGTTTGAGCCTCCCTGGTGTCCAGGTTTGGTCTTAGTCACCACTCCCATGCCACTTTAACAGTACAGCTGCTTTTAAGAGCCAGTTGTCTGCTTATTCTTGGTCCTGTGTTTCCTGCCTTAAGGGAAGTGGTGTGTGTTCCTGACAGGAGATGGTGTGTTGGCCTTTATGTCTGTCCCTACAAGGACTGCTTTTGCCTGTTGTGTGCCAAAAAGAGGCTGTTCTTCTCTTAGAGGTTTTGGGGACTCCTGGGGAGGGGAAGGGTTGCATTGTCCCCTGGTGTCTTGCAGGGAAGGCTCTCAGGGGACCTGTGTGGCCCAGGGCTTGTATCCAAGGTTGACGTTGAGGTCTCTCCAGCTCTCCTCATGCTGTGTTACTGGGCACAGTCTCCTCATGTTTGTGCAAACAGCTCTTCTTTGCTTCCCTGGCTAGGCTCCATGTGCTGGCAGCATGCTGTGGGGGTATGGTTTGGCAAGGGGATCCAATCTATGGAGCCTGGTTTGGTCTCATGGGCTGGTCTGAATTGTCACAATCTCTCCTTCTGCAGGACGCGCTGAAACCAGCGTTCACTGTCACCAACCTGCCAGGAACAACGTCCATACAGACAGCCCCAACCACCTCGACCTCCATGCAGGTCAGCAGTGGCCCGTCATTCCCCATCACTAATTACCTGGCGCCAGTGTCTGCCAGCATCAGCCCCAATGCCGTCACCAGTGCCAACGGGACAGTGCTGAAGACTACTGGAGCCAGTGCAGTGACGTCTGGGGGCCTCATGCCAATACCCACTGGCTTCACCCTCATGTCAGGTCAGTGCCTTTAGGGGCTGAAGGCTGCAACCGTCCATCTCTGCACCTGGAGTATGTTGCTGTCCTCTGGAGAGGAGACCTAGTGACAGAAGGAAGCAGAGTGGTTACTGCTGTAAGGTGAACCTGGCTGGGATTCCTTGCTCAAACCCAGCCAGGTCAGTGGCTGGAGAAGAAGGGTTGTGTAGTGGTTGTTTCTTTAGAGTGCTGCTAGCTGGCCCTGCTGCTGGGAGATGGCAGGAAGCTGAGCTGGGACCCCAGGGCAGCACCAAGAAGCCTGGAGGGAGTGAAAAGAGCTGGTGATGACAAAGCCTTTCTTTCTCCCTCCTTTCGGCAGGTGCTTCCCTTTCTCCGGGGACCCCTACCATTCCTCTCACTCAGTTACAGCCGCACTCCCTGGCTCTTTCCAGCCAGCAGGGCCAGGTGGTCACTGGTACAGCTGGACAGCTGCAGCAGGCACAACAGACAGTCTTCCGCTTCCCTGCCAGAGCTGGAGGGCAGATCGTGTCGCTGACAGGTCAGCACTCGCTTCTCCTCCGCTTGCTAGAGGTGGGGGGATGGAGGCGTCTGTGGGGGTCCTGGTCCTGCCACAGAGCTGACCCCCAACTGAGGTGAGAGCACAGAGGAGGCAGAGCACAGGGCACCCTGGCTGTGGCTGCTGGGGAGAGATGAGAAGACAGAGCAGAGAATGCTTGGCATACGCAGGACCAGCATCCTGGAGGATACAGACCAAGGGAAGCAGTGGATTTTCAGTTTCTTGCCCCAGGGTTTTCCCTGTGGCTAGCAAATGCAGAGGAGGCAGGGCCTGGTACAGCTGTGCTGAGGCTGAACTGTGCTACTTGAACTGATGGAAGGATATTACAGGCCAATGGTGGTTTACTGAGTACTGGTATTTGGCTCTTAGCAGCTGCCCTTGCTTTTGTGTTTGGATCTGCAGTCAGTCACTGAGCCATGGTGCAGAGGATAGATTAGGGGAGACCCAGAGCAGAGGAGTGAGTGGTGCTGCTGTGTTGCCTTGTGTGCATTGTCCTCTGTAAGAGTTTCTTGTTGTGCTGAGTCAGGACTCTCCAGGTGTTCTGCTGGGGCTGAACATGCTCCTAGCTGGAGTTTCAGAGCAGGACTAGGCTCTCCTTTGTGGGGGCAGCTGTCATCTGAGGACCAGCACTGAGAGTGCATGGTATTTCTTGTGTCCTGCCAGTTTGTGCCCAAGTCGATGAGTTCGATAGCCTCTGTGCTTTCTCAGAATGCTTAAGGCTCCTGTGGGCCCTGGCAGACAGCATGATCCCATGCAAAGGGACTGGATTTCCCTTGTGATCTGGAGGAGCTAAGAGAATAACAGATGTATGCATCTCTGTGGTGTGGTATGTGGGGAGACGCCCAGTCTGAGCAAGGTGGTCAATGATTCCTGCTCTCTGGCATCCCTTACTTTTCTCTTCGGTGACAGGACCTGAGCCTTAGGGGAGCTTTCTGTGCTCTTTGAAGCTGAAGAGCTTTGCAGTGAGTGCTCTGGGCCAGGGGCTGTGTGGCCACACCCCTGCAGCTCTACGATGTACACCTTGAGGCCAAGGGGTCTCTAATCTCTGTGTAGAGCACTGTAATGTCCTTGAAGTCGCATTAGCTAGGTGAGATAGCTGCACCCTGAGTGCCCTGTGGAGGATGGAGCTGGGCTCCAGTGTGTGAAGGCAGCAGGACCCAGCTGGCATGGGCTTTTGGGCTCTTGCGGTTCTGCTTGATGCAGCAAGATGATCCTTGCAGAGCTGGCTGAGCATGGAGGGGCATGTGCTGGGCTCTCTCCTCCCAGCATTTTCTGTGCTGTGCCTTGGTGGAGCCAATGGCAAGGATGGACCCAGATGTTCCTGAACCATGCATGAGAGTTGGACAAAAGCTGTTGTGGCCTTCTCTTTTCTCTAACCCCTTCTTGGCGCAGGTGGCAGGAAAGAGCAGGGTTTGGTTTCTGGTTTCTTTCACATGCAGGCTTTTGTGTAGCCTGCCCCAGTGCAGCACAGAGTCATGCTGTGGAGCTGTATGCAGCCAGAGAAGGACTGGAGGGGGGGTTTCACATGGCCCAAAGTGCCTGTATCCCTGTGGAGCCACAGGCTTATGGGCTCCGCTCTCTCCCCAGGTGGTACCATGGCTCAGCAGGTCCCAGTCCAAGCGATCCAGGTGCACCAAGCACCGCAGCAAACGTCTCCCTCTAGTGACAGCAGCACTGACCTTACCCAGACCTCTTCCAGCGGAACAGGTATTGGTATATGGTAACAAGTGTTCTGTCTGCCTTCCTAACACTACTGGTAACAACCTACACCAACAGACCTCATGCCTGCTCCCTGCCCAGTTTCCTTCAGACTAACTCTATCCCAGCCTTTCTGACAGTTTCTCAGGTGTATTGATCACTGTTGCCAGCTCCTGTGCTATGCTGTATCTAGGTAGAAGCTGTGCATAGGGCATGTTACAAGGGATTTCAGAGCCTCTCTAGATACACCATTTGCTCTTACTTGCAGTATAGAGCTGGGAACAGGTTGCCCAGTTCTCAGATGGTTTCTTAGTGAGCCAGCATTACCTCTAGCACAAGGCATTTGCTCACATCTGCTTGAGACCTCTGCTTTCTATGCAGAGGACATCTCTATCGGCAGAATCAGAGTTCAGGTGTCTGGTTGCAGGCTGAATCTAGTTCAATAGCTTTATTGAAGCTTTATCGGGAAACTTGATATACAAGTTGAATTTAGTCCTGGGATGTTTGGCTACTCTGCTTTTCTGCACCTTTCATACTCAAGAAAGGAGAGGTCTGATCTCTGGGTTTTTTCCCCAAGAGCCTGGGAGACAAGATGAGTATCTCCATGCACCATGCTTTAGCGCAACATGCCAAGGGTGGCTGAGGGAGGGGTACTGAGCAGGCACGTAAGCGTGGCAGACTCCTTGTGTGTGGCTCACATTTAGTCTGTTCTGGTGCCAGTGACCCTCCCAGCGACCATCATGACGTCATCTGTGCCAACCACTGTGGGTGGCCACATGATGTACCCCAGCCCACATGCGGTGATGTACGCACCCACATCTGGCCTTGCGGACGGTGGACTTGCAGTCCTCAACGCTTTCTCACAGGCACCCTCAGCGATGCAGGTGTCCCACGGCCAGGTCCAGGATCAGGGTAAGACAGCCGTCTGTGTCAGTGCTCCCCTAAAGTGCACCAACACCCTGATTTTTCTCATCTTGCATGCATTTATGCTGTATGTTAATGTCAAAGAATTTCCTTCTCAGCAGTCCAAGTGCTGAGATGCTAGTCCTAGTCCTGGATGCTTTATGTGTGCTTTTAGATCTTGCCATTCTCCTGTGCAAGGGAGTGCTTGAACTGTTGTTGGAGGCAAAAGGGTGAGAGTTTCTGGGATGGGTGGCACATGGGACAAGCAGCAGAAGGAGCTAGGAGACTCTAGAGAGGACACGTGGTTGCATGAGGGGGAAAAGCAGCATGAAGCCATGCAGGCAAGACTTAGATTGAGGACCTGTGCCTGCTTCTCCCAGCATCTGGAAAACTAGTGCACACACTAGGCTTTCTCCTGGGATGCCTCCATGTATGCAAACAGGCAACTTTGTCCTTGTGAAGCTCCATGGAACTCAGAGAAAGGAACCATGGGGGAGCACTGTTTAAGGGACAGTATCATTTGTGCCTCTCTCTCTGTGGCAGGTGGCGTCCCTCAAGTGTTCCTGACAGCCCCATCAGGCACCGTTCAAATCCCAGTCTCAGCTGTCCAGCTTCACCAGGTAGGCAGAGTGGTACTTGCACGTGTTCAGGGGTATTCTTGCTCTGCTCCTGCCTCCACATTCTTTGTGTGTCTGGGCAGACCCATGTAGGGTCAGTCCTCAGGTCTGGGAAAGCTGTCAGTGCCACTCACCCTTGGGTGAGGCAGTCTTGCCCTCCTTGGACAGGTGCCCAGGAAGGACAGTGTCCCCCTGGCTACTGGCACACATGGTCTCAGGGCTTCCTGTCCCCCAGCGGTTCCTCCTCCCTTTTCTCTCTAGATGGCTGTCATCGGGCAGCAGAGCAGCAGTGGCAGCAGCCTGACGGAGCTGCAGGTGGTCAACTTGGACACCTCACACAGCGCCAAGAGTGACTGAGAGGCCTCTGCTGCTGGCCTTGTGCTGTCCCTGGCTTGTCATGCCAGTGTCAGGGCTGGTGGCAATTCCTTCTCGTACAGACTGCACCACTTATTTATTGTTGCCTTTTCACGTTTCCTTCATCCACACATGCACACACACACACACACACACACACACACACTCCCCCACCCCCACACACACAGGCATGCATGTGGGGCTGCCAGACCCACCTGGGGTGGAGTGGTGCTGGGGCCATGCAGGGCTTGGGGCATTTGGATGCTGCAATAGCTGTGCTTGTCTCACGCCAGCCAAAGAAACTTGTCTCTTGAGGGGAGAGTTGCTCTGCACTGTAAATAAATACTGCAGGCCTTTCCTAGCTGGAGGCTCTGGGTCCTTCTGGGCACTCCAAGTCACCTTGCCTATGAGTGTTTACTCTGTGTGGGGCTCAGCTCGGACCTGGAGCCAATCATGCAGGTGCAGCTCAGAGCAGAGTGGGTCGAGGCTGAGCTGCTGGCCTCAGCAATGTGCCTTTGTGGGGGTGACAGGTCCTCGCTGCAGCAGCTTTCCCTGGGCTCTGGACAGGAGAGAGTGGCCAGCTTGCATGTGCATCTCTGGGCCTGCATGCCCTCCCTCTGGAGGGCAGGGTACAGCCAGTGGCATGTGGCCCTGTCCTCCTCATATGCACTACAGTGAGCCCTCTGCCCTCAGTGCCTCCTTGCTGGGCTGCCTGGCAGATTTTTGGGCTGACTGGCCCTGCCCCAGCGGCTGCCCTTCCACAACGGAGGTGGTCAGTAGATGCCCAGGAACACAACGATGCCCCAGAGAGCTCCTCAGGGCCTCTGTGCTCTGCCCAGCCCCACACTCTCAGCCCTCGCACTGCTTGTGG
>NW_008669660.1:11505-15881 GCF_000695815.1 Acanthisitta chloris
CGGGGAAATGTACCTGATTCTTTCCTACACCCCCTGCAGCTCCAGCCAATGTGTTCTAAATTTCTGTGTCTGATGCAAGGTGGAGAAAACAACTCAAGTGTCAAAGGGAAGAGCCCATGGGGCACTGAGCTGCTGGGCAGGTGGCAGGCTCTTCCTCTGAGCACCGAGATGGCCTGCAGGGCATCCCAGGCTGTGGAGGAGCAGCTGTGATGCCTGTGCAGGCTCAGCAAGGATGGGGGAGAAGGGCTGGAGCATGCTTGGTCCTGCATGGGAATTGCTGTGAATGGCTCTGCTACCTAGCCCTGTCCCTGGAGGGAGAGTGAGCAAGTAAGAAAAGCTGCTGAACTAAGGGGAAAAAGCAGCTACTGTAACTTTTTTTTTTTTAAGTTAAAGACAAAATAAGCCTTGGAGAAAAAAAGAAAAAAGAAAAAAAAAGAAAATGACTTTATTTTTCTAAGTGTTAAACTCAGTATTTATGTAATTCTTTAAGGAATAAAAGTTTGGCTCCTGTACAGTTTTCATGGGGTTTGTACCAGCGGGATGGGAGAGGGGTGGGTGGGCGGGCATGGAGGCAGGAAAGGGGCCTTGCTTTTGAGTTTGTATTGTAACCTTGGACATGTTCCCTCAGCATTAGCGTTTAAGCTGCACTCTATCCACCAGCATGTGCCAGGGATCAAGTTGAACCAAGTGGGATGCTTTTTTCCCACTTACCTCTACTGAGTTCATACCGATAATTTGGGGCTTAATGAACAGAAGGCAAGTGAAGCAGTGGCTGGTCTTTAGAAGTGGGAAACCCATTCCTCAGGAGCAAGGGGTTTGCAGTGTGCTCTGGAGCCACAGGCAGGCTATGTTTTCTTATGGGCACCCTGTTCACCTCTGGTCTGGGACTTGCAGCTGTTTTGTCATGATTCTTGGTGTGGAGGAGTGCTGCCTGTGACTGACTGCCTAAGGGATAGGAGCATCCCCACCCCTCCCTGGGTGTGCCAAGTAACCAGCATGGGCTGAGACAGGAGATTCGGATTAGATACTAGGAACATTTTTTCACTGTTAGGGTGGTCAGGCACTGGAATAGGTTGCCCAGGGAAGTGGTGGAGTCATCATCCCTAGAACTGTTAAGAGCCATCGACCTGGCTCTGAAGGTTAGGGTTTAGGGGTTACAGCAGTGACAGGTTAACAGTTAGACTTGATCTTAAAGGTCTCCTACAACCTTGATGATTCTATGAATCCCTGTTCTTCCTGTGCTTTGTGCAGGTAGCATCTCCTAACTCTTAGCTGATGATCTCTCTGGCCTGTAGTTCTCCCCCTACAGCCTTTCTGCAGTGCAGAGATGTGGACAGGTCCCCTCCAAGCTCCCTGCACAAAGAATGCCCAAAATGCCTCTGAGTCCTTGGTCTGTTAGCAGCCTGGGAAGGGCCTGCAGGGAGTGGGGTGGCCCATCTGGTAAGAGTGACATTGCATGCTGCCTCCTCTTAGAGCAGGAATACTAAGAGTGATGTGTACCCCACAGCTTGGAACATGTGGGAGTGCTGAGCCATGTCCTATTGCTAGGTGTATGAAAACTGCTCAACGATGCTTCCAAAACAAGGCTGGGTACCTAGGTTCATCCAGGGAGAAGTGTGGGGTTGGGGTTTGCGTTGTCCTTTGCCCCAGCACATCACTGTGGCCTGGCTTTGCTCTGCTTTGCTTGTGCTAGCACTATGGAGCAGAGCTGTTGGGCCAGAATGGCAGGAGAGCGCCTGCTGCTACAGGGTGTCTGACTGTGTCCCCTCCCTGGCTCCCCAAAGGCAACTGCTGGTTAAACGCTAATGGTGTATTTTATTTAAGTGCAGACTTGTAAGAACACTTGTGTATCAGGGATGAAATGGCATTTATTGTGTGGTGACATTTTTAGTTCATTTTACTGGTTTGAGGGGGGTGTGTGCGTGCGTGCGTGTGTGTGTACGCATAAGTGTGTGTGGGATTTTATTTTTTTTTCCCCTCCAGTTTCCAGGGTTGTGTTTCTGGAAGGATGTGGAAGTAATCACAGTACTATGTACAGAGCTTTCTTTTGTATTAAAAAATAAAAATTACTCTTTCAATAAATGTTATCATTTTGTGCACAGATTTGGGATCTTGACCATGCTTTGTGGAAGGGAATGACACACCCCTTAGGGCCAATGAATGGGGATCAAAGGCAGATTCCTGCACCTGTTTGTGTACTGTGGAGGCTGGGGGGCTATCTCAGCGTAATGTGGCAAAGAGGGGCTCTTTGCAAAAGTCTCCATCACTACTGCCTCCTGAACAGGTGAGACCTGGCCACTTGGACTTCAACTCTGGAAGTGCCAGACCCAGTGCATTGGCCAAAGGGGGCCTGTGGCTCACAGGAGGGCTGTGAGAGCTGTCCCTTCTGACAGCTGTGGAATGGTGGTACTGCTGAGCAGGGCATGGTGTCAGTCAAGAGAAGTGACAACCAGGAATGGGGAGGAATGCGAAATTATGAAAAAGAAAAGAACTGTTCTAATTCATGGGTGTTAATAGGGAGGAGCAGGGTGAGAGTTAAAAAAGGGAGGACAAATAGACCATGTTGCTTATGGAGTAGTTAAGCAATAACTAAGGCCTAAGAAGATGAACTTTTGCCCTTGCAAAATCAAAGAAAAATTATCCCTAGGCCTGGCTCCAGGTGCATAATATATTTATATATTAATTACAAACCAAAGGAGGACAGATGTTTTTCAGTAGTGACAGAGGTATTTCCAAGATAGATAAAAGTCTCATATGAATATGCTGCTCTTAAGGTAGTATGTACCTGATATGGGACCTGACAGATATGTGATGCTGACTAAGGCCCTGTCATTATGGAAGAAGTCATGCATCTGGTACCTCAGAGCATCCAGACATGGTGCTTGATGTGTGCAGTGCCATCCCCAGGCCTCTGGACAAGCAGGAAGAACAAGCTGGGCCTTAGAATAGACCAGTTGAAAGGCTACAGGCAGAACAGCTTTCTCTGACATTGACAAGTGTCTGATCTGGGTCTTAAATCAAAAGGAGGTTGTTTCCCCTCTTCCAAGTCCACTACATTTGGAACACCTGATGTCTTTAAGAATGGAACTTAACTATAGTCTTTATGAGGCCCAAGACGAAGACTGTTAAGTTTCCTGCAGAAAAGTGCTATGAGAAGATGTAGCAATATTCAAAATCAAAACTGGAGAGATATGACTGGAGTCAGGTCAAAGGTACATGAGGGCTCAGTAAAGTGCCTAAAGGTGTGAATGAAACCAAAAGGAGAGGGCCTTATTACAATCACCAGAGCTGCTGGGGCAACAGTATGCCAGCTAAAAATGCAACTGCTAGCCACTACATAGCATCAGGTCCTGGAGCAGATACCGGTATAGTGCAAGGAAAGCTTAGCACTGATAAAAGCCTGTGCAGTGGAGAGACAGCATTATTCCATGGCACAGTGCCATTTGGAGAAAACACCTCAGGGCAGCAGGAGAGAAGATTGTACAGAAAGGGCTTAGAAGCAACACACAGCTGAAATGGCTCTTTCCCCATTAGGAGGCGAGGTGCTTCACTCTTACAGGTTACACCACAACCAGCCCCATGTTCAACATGCCTACACAGCTGTCTCATGGTTTAGCACCACAAAACCCCCATCAGCACAAGCAACCCCATGTCATTTGTGCACAGGGGGATGTGTGTGACATATACACCTTGTACCATGGAGCAAGATACCACAGATAAAATCTTTATGTTTAGGATAAATGATCTACTAAGCATAGTGTCAAGACCATCAGCGCCAAGACATATGAATACCACAGAAAGGCTATCAGCAACACAAACAAGATGTCTTGGTAGTGAATGGGGAAGGAAAGTTATGTGTTAATGGAGCGTGCAGAGATTTCTTGAGCATCCATCGGATTCTGGAAAGAGCATATCAAAAGTATCAACAGAGATTACATGTACTAATCAAGAGTCTGGCTTGGCAACACAAACATTTACAGTCCACAATTGGTGCCACAGCTTTAGATGATAGTCTCCAAAAACTGATGCAGCACTGCACTGCTTTATCCAGCCTATTGCAATTATATTGTTTGGATTAATTACTGATAGCCATTGTAAAAGATGGATATTGTCTAATCAGTTGCATCAGTACTGAGGGTAGAAATTAGGTCGGGCACATACATGAAGTTACTCCAGTACCAAATCAGAAAGCAGTCTCATACACTTAGCTGATTTTCATGTTTGTTTATAATTTAAAAGAAGCGTTACTGGCCTGATAGAAACCTGCACCTACCGGATTGGAACTGACTGTTGTGAGGCCTGTCAAGGAAGGGAAATATGGGCAAAGGATAAGAATTTAGATTTCATGGTGTCTCGGTTTGAGACAGGTGTCTGCC
>NW_008669661.1:0-47686 GCF_000695815.1 Acanthisitta chloris
GGTTAGGACTGGGCTCCTCACAGCATGTCACACAACTAAGAATGGTTAATGGCAGCAGAAATGGCCTGTCACCCTTAATGAAAACAACAAAATGCCACAGAAACACTGTGACAGAAAAATATCAGTACAGCGTGGGAGAGAAAGAGTATCAAATGTCATTCACAAGAGCAACAGGACTGAGAAATAAGTCATATCTGAGAATGCTCATGAGGTGTGCTGCTGTAGGAACTCAGGAACTGGAAAGGAGCAAGCTTGCTCCCTGCTCTTTTGCTCTCCTGATGGGTATTTGTACTGCCAGCCCTTCCTAGAAGGATGGTGGGTGTCCAGTGTCTCCTGTCCTATACAGCCATCGAGGCTTTCAACTAGGGCAGTCCTAGCAGTGAGTCATGTTGATCTAGCCAATTGTCCAGCAGGGAGTGGAGTGAGGAGGATTAATCAAATCCTCAACATGTAGAAATGAAAAATTGGGGAAAACATGATTAAAAATCAGCTACTGAAAGAGAGAACTGCAGCAAGACAAAACTAGATCAAAGGCACACACTGCTTAAAAAGCACCAGAAGGTTTGCCCCTACCAGAAAGGGCTCTGTGTTTGGGCAGCCTGGAACACAACACTGTGCCAGGAACTAGGGAACCAACAGGAACAAACTGCTTTAACTGTAGCACTAAACAATCTTCCGCTTACTATGAAAGGTTTATTTGGTAATTCATAGATAAAGAGCTGCTTCAACTGTAGCACTAAATAATCTTCCGCTTACTATGAAGGGTTTATTTGGTAATTCATAGATAAAGACTGTAGCTCAGTTATTATCACACAGGTTTGCATTTCTGGCACTTCCACAGTTATTAAAGACAGAGCTTTAAGCTTTTGTGACATTCATTTGTGAAAAATAAAAATGCTCATTTAAACATCCAAATTTGGCTGTTTGATTTAGAAAACACAGAGTATAACACATATGTCTTATTGCAAGAGTGAAATCCAAGAGAGAACAAAATTCAACTGTACCTGGGCTGACAGCAATCTTTTATGGAAGATCAGGCCTTAAGAATCTCCTAATATTGACTTGAGGGGTAGGGAGTTAGGGGGGAGGAGGAATCAATGCAACTGGAACGTTATTACAGGAATTAAAGCACTTCTAGAGAACCCCAAAGTAGTGTGGAACCCATTCTTCTGCATGAATGTACTAACAAACACAAGTCTCTTGGTGAGAGAGTCTCTGCTCGACTTGGCTGTTATGGTTGGGAGAAGAAAAATCAAATCCTAGAGTAGTGACAATTAAATGGGATTTGCCAGAGGTTGCAAAACCAAGCAAAAGCAAAGTAATGCCTTTGTATTCCTATTCCCTATTCTCTGTGTTCCAGACATGCTTACAGGAAAATGGCTAAATATACCTAGAATAAACTTTTAGTAACAATAAAATATTGATACTTTTTCACCTTTGAGCCTTCAAAGATACAAAAGCAGGTAGCATGTTAAATGTTCTCAGATATTGTTTTACCACCACTCTGCCCTTTGAAACAATACACTAAAATATTTCACAATTTTGAATGTCACACAGGGTGTTCAAATTCTAACAGCCCTCTCTGAGAGGCCACATTAATGACTGAGGAGCATGGAAGATTTACTACTTATTGCCCTTCTTTACACCCTGAGAATTAATTGGGTGGAGGTCTCTTGCCATTTGCCAAATGTTCCTTTTCTGTTTTATTCTATTTGCCTTTCTCATTTCAGGGGGTCATTTGAATTTGGAATCTCATCAACTTCGTATGTTCAAGGCTGTAATTCTGATTCAACTTTTGCAAAGGCTGATATTAACTTTTACAATAGCTATAAACTAGAACATGAGAAAAATGCATTAAAAAAAAAGAAGAAAGAATGAAAGAAAACAGGTGTAACTATAAGAAGAAAGAGCACCTCGAACATTTCTGGGGGATGTGCCCCTTCCCACACTGCTTGTCTTCACTTGACACCTTTCTTCATGCAGTAAGCACAACTGCTCATTCCAGTCAGCTTTCCCTTGTGTGGTTTCATGGAACAAGGTGATAGCTACCCAGCATTGGTAGTCTCTTCCATTTCATCTGAGTGTTTTTTCTACACACTTGGAGCTAATTTCTATTCTTTTATTTCAACATTTTATTTTGTGGCTGACAGCTCAAAATTCAAAGGCTAAACCATTTCTGAGTGACAAAGTGACTAGGAACTCTAATTTGCAAAGGAAGACTCACCAGAAGATTACAACATGGTCAAGCAGTAGAGTTATGAAGAAATCCTCTGTACAACATCAAAAGATGCTCACAGGCCACACAAACAAACCAAACAAACAAACAAAAAAAAAGTAAAAGACTAAACAAAAAAAAAAAACAAAAAAAAAGAAAAAGACAAAAAAAAAAAAAAAAACAAAGAAAAACAAACAGAATTTTCTTCAAAACAGAGTAAAAAAAACAGGGAAAGGTATTGTTAGCTATTGTGTCTCCTGAAGAAATATTGTCATCTAGAGATCTGGTAATTGCACTCTAGAATCAAAGTGTATTTTCCAGTTCCTTTCTTTCCAACAAGATATGCATATCAATATATGATGAAGTTACTTTTATATGTGAGATCCAGGCAAACAGAAATTGCCTTCAGAAACATTTTTCAAGAACATTCCTTTTCTGGATACTTCCACCAAATGTCTATTTTTTCACACAAGTCTCACAAAAGAATTCCATTAAATATTGCCTACAGATGTATCAGAAACTCCTCAAAACGCTGCATAAATGCATCATGCATCAGCTGCATGAAGCAGAGACTGAATTCTTCCAAAGGGTCTAATTTTAACCCTTACAGTTTAGTCTCACAACTCTACAGAAACTCTTACATACCTTTACCTGTCTGAATCCTGAATCACAGAATACAATGGGCAGCTCTGATGGGAATGAAATCATTCAACACAGAGAAGAGATGGATGTGCTTTATGTTGTTGGCTGTAATTTTAAATAGAAGGAAAACTACCCAGTAGGTCAGTCTAATTCTGTGTTTTGATTAAAGGTACCTGGTAATCAAAGAATGTATTGTACTTTGTGTTTTTTAAATAACAAGACTGTAAGCTTATAACATTGTCTCTTTTAATAGAGAAAAAAAAAGAAAGTAAATAAAACTTTTCCCTACTTATTGATTGCCTCCTTTTAGATAGTAGTATTTACTGAGAAGATTTGTTCCCTCTTGAAGGAATTTTGCTTAGGAAAGATTGTTGTCAGTGCACTAGTATGCATGAGTGGAAAAGCTACAGCTTCTTGCTGTGTCTCATAGCTCAGGCTGTTTCACTGTAACTCTTCCATTGAAAAGTGGTAGAAATTAATAAGCAATTCCTTTGTTTGCCAAGTTCAGTGTGACTGGTATTTGTTAGGCTGCTGTAAAACACAGTGAGTAAACAACTAGATGAGCCAAGTCATCCATGAGGAATTTCCAGCTTTTCAGTCAACTTGGTGCCACTATGTTTATGTCAGGTCTTGTCCACAGCAACATATGACACTTACCCAGAACAAAATAAGACACTAGGAGAAGCCTTGACTAATCCATTACACCTGCTCTTGTATCTGGCCAACAGCTAAAAGACACCAGAATGGGGTCATAAAGAAAAAAAAAGGAAAAAAAAGGAAAAAGAAGGGAAAACAACATCACCACAATTTAAAAATAAAGGTGGAAAAAGCCTTGAAAGGAAATAATGAAACATCAACATCCTTTAGTCCTTTAATTTTTTTATTTCACTTGGAAGCAAATCTGTATGGAGTCCACCTCCTCAGTGCACAAGAATCAGCAGGTCTAAAGATAAGGGGGAAAACATCATTCTATTGCATACTAAGATAGCACTTCCACTTATCATGATAGTAAGTAATCTGCTCTCTAGATTACTGTGGACATCCCATTGTGCTGATAATTTTAATCAGAACATTTTGTCCTGTAATAATATTTGAATTTGTTTTTTAATTACAATTCCTCTCCTTTTGTGCAAACCTCTGGGTCCTATGTAAAGTGTTGCTGGGCATGATATACCCTTGAGATCTGTGTTTAGATACAACCAGCCACCACCTTTTTATGGCCAAGGGACTGCAGAAAGTCCAGTGGGAATTGGGATGAATCCGACAGCCTTTCTACATCTGCAGTCAACAACTTCCAGTTTAGTCTCCAGAAACAGTGTCAAGCCAGTAGGGAGCAGAGCCAGAATAACCAGTCCGTGCTCCTCACATAAATCTACAGGCACATCTAATGTGGCACTACACCTGGATTTTCAAGCTCTTTCCCCCAACAGAGGAGTAAGAAAGAAGTAAAGTATTTTTGTCTGGTTACCTGCCCATTTGCAGAGGAAAGGTGAATAGAATCCAACTTTCCTGGCCTATATTCAGATGCAGTTGGACACTCAGTGGTAACTGGCTACAGAATCCTGCAAACACTCTACCAAAATGGGAACAACAGACAGAGAAGCAAGGAGAAAAGGTTTAAAACTTGTTACCTTTCCCCAAACACAGAAGTTTGTAATAAGGCAGATTTAACAGCCTACTTCAACCTTGTTACCCCACAGGCAGGCAAGAACTGAAAAGCAGCATCAAGATTGACAGCTTGACTGAAAATCAGTCATGTTTAGAGGGTAGTTTGGCAAGGAAGAAAATGGTAACTTAGTCTTTCTAAACCATTCAAGAAAGATTTTGAATGTAAACAATATTTTTTCCTGAGGGAGACCTAGTCAAACATTGCTCCTATAGCAAAAAGTCCTTCAATTTCAGCTTCAAAATGGTTCTTGGGTCCATAATTATTCTTTCCTTCCAGGGATAGACACTTACAGGGCTGAAGGATTGGATATAATTAGTGTTGGTGTTAACACCTCAGTTATTAAAGGATCCAGCAGTTGACCTGTGCTGTTATTTCTTGACAGGTATGGATTAACTACAGCACACAGCATTTTGCCCCTGCCCTCACACATGCATTTTAGACCCCCACGAGGTATGTCTGAAGTTCTAGAATAATCCATCATGTAACACATCCATCAGCTGCAAATTATTGCTCATCTCCAGTGAAATAGATTTGTTTTCAAACAAGCGTTTTCTATTTTGTCTGCATCAATCTTTGAGCAGAAAAGAAAATATGAGAGTGCTTGCAAGCCTTGGAAGATCAAACAGAAATATATTTTACAGCAACTTCCAGAAAAATATAAGCTTTGATGGAACAAAGAATCAGCCTAGGGCCTGTTTAAAAGATACAAGCCAAGTCATCACTGTCTCCCCACTGCACTCATGAGGTCAAATTTATTAGCTGAGGGTTAGAATTTTAAAGGCTGCAAGAGAAGCACATTACCATGACCCTCCAGAAGACAGATACACTGAAGCCTTTGAATATCTTACTGGTAGTCTGGTGTAAAGAGGTTTTCAAGGTTCATCTTTTGGCAGACAATCCAAGAAGGTCAGGATAAAAAACCACTGTCCACTAGTGGGAAACAGTTTGTTTGAATTCATTTCAGTAGAGTTAGGAGCCCTGGTTTCTTTTCTTTTCTTTTCTTTTTAAATATATACACACACACAACTATGAGTTGTTTCAATATTTATGGGAATATGCATGTGAGAATATTGATAAGAATGTGCATATACACTGAAGAGACTAATTGACCAAAGCTTTCAATAGCCCTTAAGAAAATCAGCTCAGTAACCTTAGAGTTTGCATTTCATTAGGGGAGAGGGATAGAAAAAAAAACCCAAAAAACCCCACACAACCTCGAAGCTTTCCACACATTAGAAAATACCCTTCGAGAATTAATTTTTTCCTTCCTTCCTCAATTTTCTCAATGGACATGCAATTGTTTTTTAGAAATTGCTCTGCTCTGGTGACACAGCAGGCACACCTTTCAGATGGGTTCCAATCCTCCTCTTTTTTAATGACTCATTAGCAATACACATTCCCTCACATCAGTTTGTCCCTATGGCCACTAAGCCAAAATGCAAATGTTAAGGTCGGGTCATATTTACATGTCACCACTTATGCTAATAGCAGTCCCAGTACCTTACTCTTTAAGGAATGTTATCAATCATCTTGAATATGATTAAGCAATAAAGTGAGCAAACAGCTCACAAGGTGATCTCCCCTACTTCTCAGTCAATTAATGCTGCATTGTACTCCATCTGTTTGGAAAAATGCTTCCTATGGAGTATTCCTTACCTCCCTTCAACACACAAAGAAGTAAACATGAATAGTACCATTTTATCATTATTCTTGATAGCACAGACATGCACCTCCAGCAAGCAGCAGCTCCCTGAGTGTGTGCTTTCCCAGATGTAGTCCAGATGCCTCCTAAATGCATATGGCAGGAAATTCTTTGCAATCTTTTCTGTTTCCCGTATATTATTGGTTTATAATTGCTGCTATCCATCATAATTTTTTTTAGCTACTGACTACTGCCCTGCTCTGCAGGTGTGTAGAAGAAACACAGGCCTAGCACATGAGCTAGTTTTGCATCTGTCCTGGTGGGGAGCAGCATAGCCAGTCTTTAGTGTTAGCTTAGAGGAAGACTTATTGGCAAAGTCTAACATAAACAAGACCAACATAGTATTGCACAGAGTCCAGAAGAGAAATACATAGAACCAAACAGACAATTAGGGTGTTTTCATGCTGACTGAATTTATTTGACTGTTGCTTGTCTGGCACTGTGCTAATCCAATGCTCAAACAAAATGCCTGATCAGGAATAACAGCACAGCAAAATGCTACTCCACATGATACATATCCTAGACCTATGAGAGCACATGTCTCTAGTAGAATGCACTGATTTCAGCTTTGCTCTCAGCAGTAGTCTGTCTGTGTCAACATGGTGCTGTGCTCTGGCTAATGAGCCTCTAGAGCAGACCCAAGTATTCTCAGCAGATAAAGGAAAATGATATCTGTCCCTGTAGTACAAGGCTGAGTTGTTCTTATGGCTGCAAGGGGCAGGGGGAAGAAAAAATGGACAGAGGCACTGTACTGTTGTTTTGAAGTTCTCAGTAACTGACACTGTTAAGCACAAAAGGCCAGCCCCAGTAAAATCATAACAGTAGATTAATAGTCAGAAAATAATTGACAGGAATAACCAATAAGACACCCACCTCTCTCTGAAATTTTATTTTGTATAATATTCTAAACTCGCTCCAACAGGTAGTGCTAGTGTCAGGGTATCCCTTACAAATCCTTCTCAGTCAATAGATTGGATAAAACCTAAATGAACACCTGGGACTGTTATTAACCTTGCCAGGACCTTTAATCTTGTATGATCATAAAGGTTTGCATGACTAGTGAAGATGTATAGATTATTAATCAGAATACCTCGATCATCTTCCCTCCCCCACCATCAGATCAGCAAGGACAGCTGCTCAGCACTGAATTCTTTCTAATCTATTTCAGCTATTTACAGACACTTCAGAAAGCCACAGAAGGTGTGACAATAGCACTCTTCTTTAAAGCTGGAAAGAAGTCTTAGAGTTTATTAAAATAATGTTTCTATACTTTCTACTTAGAAGAACTGTATCAAAACAAATTACCTTCACTGCTGTATCTCATGTGTGACCTCTACAGCATTTCCATAATTCAAGTTATGCCTCTCCCTGGAGCACGGTTTGTTCACCATGCTTACTCTGAGCCAAGATCATACATTTCTTCATCACCTGCTTCAGCTCCTAGGTGAAATGATCAAATCCCATTTAATGTCATGAGAGTATGCAAAGCTCAATAAAATAGCATGGAGTTTTACTTGTGCTTCTTTTTTATAAGGATTGTTTTGAAGACTATTAATTCAGACAAATTAAAACAGACTAAAACCTCATCTCACTCCATAGAAAACCAGGCCCAGAAAACTTCACAGGGTCCTCAATAGAGACATTCAACACCTTTGCCTGTCTCATAGGGGTGCACATGTGGATGTGTGTACTCTTGCACAGGGTGGTAAGGGAGTAGTCCTGCTTCACAAAGCTCTAGGCAAACCATATAGATAGTAAGTACATGTAATAGGGATGAACAGAACTTTTAGGAATATATTTCAAAAAACATTTTTTAGAAGAGAGTGCTTATAGTTAGGTTTCATTTTATTGCAGCTTTAATATCTGCACCCTGAAGTTTGCTTTAAAAATGCAACAGCCTTTCCAGCTCTGCTGCCTACTAGACTATACCTGCAGAAAATAGGCTTTTATGAATGATCACTGTCACGTTTTTAGTGATATTGATTGGTTTCAGCAATCAGATAGGAGGGCTTCAGTACTCAAAAAGATCATTCACTCTGGCAAAACAATGGTCATGAATTATAAAGAGAAATAGATGTGCATTGATTGCAAATCTTTAAGGACTGTGGGTGCATTTTGTTACAATGAATTTGCTCCATGTTGAGTTACTACAGTGACAATCTCCCTTTGGGAATCAGACAGGAACAATGAGTTAGTTACATCCTGCACCTACCATGCTGTAAAGTGTAATGAAGCCAGTCAGTAACCACTCACTAACAAATATTCCTTGCCCTTGTAGTTCTATACTGTCACACAGGACAAGCTGCATGCCAGCAGTACAAGGGTCTACCCTCCAGTGTGGTGACCCCTGCTACATCATCAGTTTGAAGAAAACCCACAAAACTCCCTAGTATAAGTAGGGAGCATCTTTGTCTATAGGTTCACACACACTTTAAAGGTAGCACTGCCCTCATGATAAGCAGTTTTACTCAACAGCTGCTTCTTTCTGTCCTTCACCACCCAATTCCTCATACCAGCAAAAGCATTTCTAGAGTACCATGGCAAAACAGGTTATGTAACAGATGGAGAATAAAAACCAATCAGTCAAAAATAGCACTTAATTTCAACCCAGACTAGTTTCTACTAGTAAATTCCAGCTAGGAGTGCACAAGCAGTGACAGTCTTAGTCTTCTCCTAGCCAAAGCATACAAAGATGACATAGACAGTTCTTACCACCATTTCTCATGAGTTAAGGGTTTCTAGGGGAAGGAAGTAGTGAAGGAAAAAACAACTATGTTGATTCTCACTGTTGATTAGAGTGTCCCTGTCTCCTCTACTGAAATCCAAGTAATCTACCTAAAGCTCTACAGAAGAAATCACTTCTAGCTCCATGCTCCAAGGATGCTGAATCTCATCATCTGAGGAGTTTACACTGTCTAAAGGAACCAATTTCAGTGTCAGAATTAAGAACTTAATCCCACCAAGATGTCCCTTAAGCTTCCAAAGTTATTTCAGGAAACATGAATATATGAGTATACAACAAGCCCTGGAGAGTCTGCACCTACATGCAATAGGTAGGCTCTCAACCCAGTCCACAGAGGAAGAGATATAAGGAATATGCATATACATCCGTCCAAGTTAACATGTACAGAATTGAGACAATATATGGCCTTAAAAATCAGTCTGGACAATCCCAGAAGGAAAGACATCTACTTCAGAGGGCAGTTCAAAGCTGTATTAGATTTGTCCTGCCACACCGGTGTCACTTAGAAGTTTCCTTCAAGCCTTTTTATGTAAGCCATTGCTGTCTTTCTCCTTTCCTTAGTTATTCTGTAATGATCTCCTGGAAAGGGTCAGCACACTGCAGTGTTTACCAGCCTAGTTTTGAATGCCTTTGTCTTTTGAGCCCTTTATTTATTCTTTATATCCCCTCTCTCTCTTTTCCTCTTTATAGCTCTTTGGAACATTTATTAATACCCTAAATGCACTTGGTTCTGCTGTCTGCTTGCTCAATCTCCCATCTATCAGCTCACACATTCTTTAATTCAGCTGCACATTCTCTCATCATTCATCAGTCCATTTACACATTCTTCTATCCGTCCTCACTCTCTCTCTCTTCTTCTCACTTGCTGTTCTGTCACCTCTCTCATTTTTACAGAGCTGTTCTGCCTGTCTCCCGTGGGCTCTGCAGCACTGGCTCTCCCAAGGTACCAAACAGTGTGTCATTGTACACCAGCTTGCACTCAAAATTGCCATGAAACATTTCACAGCTAATCATACCTGCAAATCCAAGTATGTTTTATACATTCAGTGGTCCTGATTCTGATTTCATTCACTTCACAGTAAATTAAATCAATGCTAGTGGGAATATACAGGTGTAAAATTAGTTTAAGGAAGATGAAAAAGAACTCATGTTTTCTACCAATACCATAAGTATTAAAGAACTAAAAAAGGAAGTTGGATAAGTCAAAATCCAGCAACAGATCTTTTGAGGAGACTGAAAGACCCTGGAAGATTGGAACATTGTTGTTTTCTTAGCAGAAGTGTGACAAAGAAACACTCCCTGAGCTCATGTTATTTAGTCCTGGAGATTGTAGTACAGTGGAATATGTCTGTCTGAATACAAAACACATTAAAAATGGTACAAAATCCAGTACAAATAAAACTGACTCCACAGAGATCCCTCTCAAGGTTCATATGTGAGCACCCTAACTAATGGATCTAACAGGCAGAAACAGTGCTTGTAACAAACGAGAGAATCCATGGAAACAAAGGAAAAACAGAAACAACATGGACAACTTCAGTTATCTGCACAGACCTTGCTCTGTTAGCAGTCACACAAAGCATGAAAAGGTGAGGCAGATTCTAAACACACACACAAAGACAAGAACTCTTGAAACTGAGTTGATGGACTAGGCATCCATGAGACCTGAGACCAGACAAAGATTTAATTTGGTCTTAAGGAATCAGATCTGAAACAGGTCAATCTAATAGTCTTCAATGTAGAGATAGTCACTGAATTCTCTTTGTCCTAATGATATTAATCAGAGACAAGAATCTTCACTGAAAAGTGCAAAGAAAAGAGAGGGTTCTCTGTGCCATCCTCAGACAGAAAGGGGGAAGAAAGAGGGAGCAGTTAGAGATGTACCTGGAATGCAAGAAAAGGACAGTGGTCAGAAAAATGGGACTGATAACAAATGAAAATTCAAGGCAGAAAAGATGCAATGCTGACACCCAGAGAGTAACAACACATGGGAGAAGAAATGAGATGAGAAACACAACACAGTCTTAGCCTAAGAAGAATTATCAAGGAACAATGCAACAGAAAGACCATGAGAACCCATTCAGTTTCATCTCTCAAAAGCAGAAAGAAAATAAATCCCTCAAACTACCAGGAAACAAAAATTTCTCATTGCAAAACCATAGAAAATGCCTTGTGATCAGGGAAAAAATTACATAGATCCAGAGGTAGTCAACACTACATGATCACTTACCATGAGGTTAAGAAAAGACTATGATGAATAGACACTGTAGACCAAACTCCAAACACTGATCATATCATCATGCAGAAGTTCTGTCCTCCCATTTCACTCAAGTTTCACTGAATTGAACAGAGCTTAGTGAGACAGAAGGATGACATTAAAGTGGTTCTTTCAGATAAAGAATTGAGAAAAGAAACTCATCAATACGAGGAAAACTGATGGAAGAAAATCGAGTCCACAGACAGACTAAAAGACCTGACAAAACACTCAGAAGCCAGGAAAAAAGAAGAAATAACACGATTTTGCTTTCACAAATGGCTGCCACATCTTGGAGAGCTTGAAATGCATTTAAGTGGAACCCAATGGTGACCACAGAGAAGAAGAGAGGGCAGCAGAGGTTACTTGAACCCAGGAATATGTGTCTTAACTGAGATAGAGTCATGTTCAGCAAATGTTTTGAAGGTAATGGAAGACAGATTTAGAGATCATGGAAGAAGTAAGGGGCAAACGAGTTCAAAGAGACCTCATTGACTCTGTCACTCATTCTTGACCTCTGAAATACTTGCAGCTTATGATGAAAGCAATGACATAGGCTTTGCCATTGCCTTGTTAATTAACTAATTATCTAAGACCACAGTCATAATTAGAACTACACAAACAACATTCAGAACATATTGTCATTCACCAGATCAAGTTACAGTCAAGGAAAACTATTTTTGTGGTTTATTTCCCTCCTTTCAGACTCCTACAGAATTATGATGATGTGCTAATGGCTTAAAAGTACCTTTAGCAAGTTGGTACAAGGCTCAGCTTTCACTGATAATCAGCAGCTCAAATGAGCCCATAATGATGCTTTAGATTCAGTTCTGGATGGCTGAGGGTCTTTCCAGAGCATTCATATGGTTTTCATCTCCTTGTCTTCTCCAGCAGAGACTACCAATAGTTTGTGCAAATGGAGAAGGGGTTTAAGAGGGTCATTTACTTTTCCAGGATGTAGTTTTCTGGACTGCATGTTTTAGAAGCCTGTACTAAAAGTACTGCAATTGCATCAGTTACCATTAACTTTTACCAGGGAACACTCAGGTATGTTCTGATTATGTTATGGAATAAGCATAATAAAAGTATTGCAAAGTCAGTGATGAGCATAACCACAGAAGACATGATGACCATGTCTCTAAAGGCAGATCAAAACTACCCACATCCCTCTCTCCCCAGTGGAGTTGATCCCTACCACACTGCCAGACAGAGCTGTGTGAGGGCTCACAAAGTGAGAATCAGTTCTCCAGGAGCATCTTACCAGCTCAGTCAGCACATACACAGCACAACAGCAACTTTGCCACATCCTTGTGGACTCCGGAGTGAAAGAGTCACAGCACGGAACAAGGAAACTGAAACTCACACAGGGAGCAAACAAATGCACACTGAAAGAAATGGAGAAATAATTAATAAACCCTCTGAGAGACCAAGGGCAACACTAGAGAGTTTTGTGTTCCACAAAACAATTGAAATTAGTTAAACTAAGCATAGAAGCAAGGATCTACTGTCCACAACTATGGCAGAAGTGGGAAGGGGTAGAGAGTGGGGAACATGACTGTTACTTTAAACCCTTTTGTTTACATCCTGGATGACTTGAATATAATGAATTTCATTTATTTGTCAAGCTTATATTGTAACAGAACTTGTTTGTTTGCTGTTAGCTTAACCCCTTTGTTTCCCTTTGAGAAGATTATGACAAGGCTCTGGCATGTTTCTCACAAAACTTTTACCAACTTAGGGTCGTGTCACTTTCCTTTAGAACAGGGAATATGTCTTCAAGTCCACTCCATAAGGTCTGTGGCATTTCATTTTTTTGCATATATTCTATAATTGATGTCTCATTTCAAATGTTCTTTTGTGATGTATTTCATGGCAGAGGCTAAAGTGGAGACACTTTCCTAGCATTATGTTTGAAAACCAGTCTCAGATTTCTATTGCTGCATGTGACAGATGAAATAACAGAGATGAAAGGAGGCCATGGAAATTTTGACTAATGAGGAGAACATGAAATACAGTGAGCCCTTGTAAATAACCTAAAGCAGAAAGTCCATATATTACCCTGTGCTCTTTCCCAGTTACATATAGTTTTTCTATAGGATTTACCACTGTATTACCTAAGCATTTCAAATACATCACTTCCACAGCATTTTTCTGGGGCACACCTCACTTTACTTGTCCATGCACACCTTGTACGTGGAAGCATTCTAGAAACGGAGTTTGACCAGTGTTTCTGAAGAAAACTACACAGCAGTTCCATTTGTTCCCACCAGAACACCATCACAGTGCTGCAGAGTGTTGCATATATCACCTCTCTTCAAGAAACCCAGGTACTCACCTTGGGACACACCAGGAGCACAAAGCAAGGCTAGAAATAAACCTCTAACAGATTTAAATTAGAGGCTGGTGTTTAAACTCCCCTTTTTCCTATGGTTTTCCTTACCAATGGCTGAAATCAGGCATTGACAAAAGAGCTTGAAACTGGTTTCAGGAGGCAATTAACAAATCATCACTGCTATCTCTCTGCGTGGCTAGGCAGGCATATCAACAACATAAACCTACCCAGCTCTCAGGCTCTGATTATCACAAGTTGTTCAATGCTGCTCAAATCACCTTGGGAAGAAGGCATGTTTAAAAAACAAAGCAACCAAAAAAAGCAGTATGGGTATTTCTGAGAACTGCATCTTGTGTACAGGATAAAGGATTTTGGTCTCCTTCAAGTTGTCAATATAGCATTTTGAAGTAAGCATTTGTGTTACTTAATTCACATATTAGGCTAAAACTTCTGGACTGTGATCCCAAATTTAAACCTTGAAATGGTACACATACTGTTCACTGTATTTTCGACATCTCATTTTCAGTGGCTGTTAACAAACTCAGTTTTCATTCTCAGACCTCTCAAAAGTGCCAGAACATTTTGGCTAGCCAAAATCCTCTGCTGCTTTCTACACTCTATATCCAAGCATATCAATACTAAATTGCACATTTCTCCTCACACAGGCCACTGCTTACATGACTATCAGCATGGCTAATAAGCCAAGGAGTAACTTAACAAAGCACAATTCTGAAAAGAAGCAACATTTTCATCAGTTTTCCTCACACTGCTGCTAGAGACTTAATGGTACAGCTAGAATTTCCTCTCCAAGATGGGAACTCCTTCAGGACAATCAGTGAAAACATGGACTGTTTGAGAGGAACAAGGAGTTTCTCACGCTATTCCTTTATTCTTTTAACTGACTTCCAGAATTCATCTCATAGTGACTATTCTTTTAGGCTACCAAAAGATGCATTTTATCTCTGTCACATAAAGAGAGCACTCGATGTCCACCCTGGGCTGTCCCATTTTGACATGAAACTTACACATCTGGACACCTGTGCTGTAACACTAAATCCTTGACACAGCAGCTGAGAATACAGAGCCAACACTACACAAAAATCCTGAGCATGCAGAGAGTGGCAGAGAGCAGTCACTATGTGGGTACAATACAACACCAGTTGGTCTCTGAGTATTTTTGAAAATTTGTTCTGTTGCAAAATTTGTAGTTTTTTCACTCAACTTCCTTTACAAACTTGGGGACTTCACGCCAGTTGTACTGAATTTCCAGTTGCCACAGCTCAAACCAGGACTGCTGCACGTCAGAGTTTAGAATGAAACATGCAGAATGCAGAGAACAGTTACAATACATCCTTTATGATGCTAATGAAAATATAAATAAGGAAATTAAAAAAAACCTACTTAAAATAAAAATAGCAGTCACTGCCACAGAGACTCCATGAGGCAAAATGAGAACTACATTTCAGCAAAACTGCACACACTCCTGTAGCCAGACAAGAAAAACCTTGTCCTTTGCTCAGTGGGATATTAAAGTTTATAGCTGAACTTCTTATTTTTAGATAGCTCTTTAAATACATAGCTTCTGGCTTCCTTAATTTCTTTTGTATGTAATATGTTTTGATTTTTTTTTTGTTTTGATTTTTTTTTTTATTTAAAGTGCTGCACTGCTATAAATTAGTCCAATCTGTGCAGGTCTTAAAAAATGTAGCAGTTAAAACTGTAACATTCATAAATACTTTTATTATCCCTTCTAGACTTGTGGAATGCCTTGACATTCAATTCTCTATCTTGGCACAATAACCAGCATAATTTTGGACATGAGCAAGCAAACACACAATCTCACTGCAGGCAAGAGAAAGTCTGTGCACACTCCTGATGTGCAGCAAGTGCCCTTAGTACCACAATGTGTGTGTGTGTGCCCTGAAGCAGTAAAAGAATCTCCTACCCATTTTGCACAGTTGCTAAAGGCTGACTCTGTGCTGCTGACAGACACATCTGACACACCTATGTGCAATGTGGTTGCTACTTCCAAAGAGGACAGGCATGCTGGGAACTCTGCTGAGTGAGTGCTAATGAACCCTGGAAGAGAAAGACATCCTCACAGTTCTCATAAGGAGTTGGCTGATGATCTTTTGGTTCCACCAATCAAAGAAATGAAAATGAGTCCAAGCACAGGAGCTGTGATCCATGTCCAAAGAGCCAAGCAGGGGGCTGAGGGAATGACCAATTGGCTGAAGATGTAGCTTTATAATTGATGGGACTGTTTGTAACTGTGAATGAAGATCTGAATCACTGTTAATACACAGGATTTGCAAGTCATTTTCAGAAGACTGGAACCAAATCCCTTTAGGAAATTTCAGTGACTGCAGCCAAGCCTTGGTTTTCCTCAAATGTCATCTTTTCCACTGGACACATGTAAGCATAGGAATGTGTTTGATACCACTGCAAGGTGAGTCTCTCAGTCAGGCATTCTATTAAATTTTAAGCTTCAGATGTAAAACAGGCTCATGCCACAAACCCACATCCAGTCCTAATCCTTTTACTGCTACTAAACTAAACATTTCCCTAGTTTTCAATCAAGTTCGTTTGGTTCAAACGAATGCTCTACAGCTGTGGAAAATAGCTGAAAAAATTAGTGGTTGTTTTGGAAGAATCTCAGAAGAAACATTCTGCATGTGGTCCTTTGAGACTGCCACATCACAAAGGCTGGAAAAATGAAAACACCAAAGGAAAGTCCAATGGGGGGCTATGTTCCTGCTCACTCACAATGCAAGGTGTGTTGGCTGTTCCAAGGCACAGGGAGGGCAAAGATCAGGTCTAGCAAACATAGCTAGAATTAGCTGGAGAAAAACCCAAAAACTACATACAACATTTGGAGAAACAACTGAACCACAATTGCCTAGTACAGAACATAGAAATTAAACACCACTCATGACCTGCCATCAGCTATCCCTTTAAATCAAAAGAGTTGAAGATCTGAGTCTGGATTTGATTGCTGCTACAATTCACAATCCGAGTCAGGACTAGTACTTGGATTCAGGTCTAATAATACCAATTTAAGTAACTTCCATGACATCTGAACACCACAGGACAGAAGTCTTGAGATTATCTATTCTTATGAGGTGACTTAATCGAGTACAGAAGAATTCCTTGATTTAGGGCTTGTGTGGATTTTCCCAAAATTAACATTTACTACTGCAAAAATTAATTGCAAATGCCACTGAAGAGGTATGAGACACTTCTAACTACCCTGAGAATGCTTTTGCAATATAATATTTATTATATTAAGTCTCCGATGACACAGATGGTGTTAGCACATATAAGACTTTCTATAAAAGAATTACATAGAATCAGGGAAAAAAGAAATCGGATTAGGGCTCCAAGACTTTGCTGCATTTGCAATTCATGCCAAATATGTTCACTGTCAAGCTGCCATTTTATATTAGGAGTTAATTTTCCAGCTATCGATCCTCTCTCTGCTTATTCTTTTTCTCATTCTTCAGCTGCCAGGAGTTTGGAAAACAGTCATAACCAAAACTATAACAAAGAAAGTCCCCAATAAATTTTGCACACATTCATTTCATAACCAGCTGCTAGGCTGACCTCTGCAGCCTCATGCAAATATTCATTAAAGTTGCCTTGCATTTGAATAATGAGTCACTGTTTAAAGAGAAAAGAGCAAAAGAGGCATCATGCTTTCATGTTGAAGGGGAAGCTAAAATCAAATAAAGGCACTTCACAGTGTAGGTGTATATAATATTGCAGTTGCTATACAGAACACACCTTGTTTCTGAGAACAAAACCAGACAAGGACAGAAATATGGCCCAGAAATCAGGTATTAGGTTTTGATAAGGAATGAATGAAATACATCATATAGGATAGATTGTTATATAAACAGAAAAGGAGAAAGAATTGTGGTAGGTACAATTGCCCTCAGTGCATTCAAGCTACATTCTGTGCTCAACAGTATGAATATTCCTGAAAGTGAAAGAGCCATATGGATAGTCTTTCCAACACTCTTTGCAAACACGTTATTCTTTCTATTCTGTTTTATTTAGTCTCTTTGCATTTCTCTAAGCTGATTTTGGCTGAGAGCTAGCATGGGAAAAAGCAGATCAAAGTATGTGTAAGAGCTTTCTGGCACACAGTGATGGGACACCCTCTCCTGGACAAACAGACACATTTCCTCTGCTCCATCCATTTAAGAAAGGGAAACTAGTGATATTCCTGGGATCTGGAGATAAACACATAAATCACAAATCTTGATATAATAACGATAACTAGGAATGCTTCCCCTTAATATACACAAAATTCTTCCCTGGACTAGCAAAGATGTTGCTACATACAGTAGTCTTCAGAAAAATCACTCCTTCACATTTGAACAATTAACAGCTATACTGGAATCACAGTTGAAGAGAAGCAGCTCTAGATTAAATTAGTCATGATTTTTGACTCAAATTCAAGTCTTCCACAAAAGGGATCCCGTTGACTGAATGACTCCCTGCATCTCAAATGTTACTTTGTACCTGGCAGTATATTACCATTCAGATGGTTACACCCTAAAGTTAAAAATTAAAATAGCTTGGACAGAAATAAAGGGTCATTTTGTTTGGCTACAAGTCCAAGTTCTAGGTGTTTCCTTCACTCACTTCTTTCAGGTGACATATTTTGCATAATTATGGGTTATGGCAGTTGTCACTGATCCTTTCATGCTTGTTTTGAATGTCATCTGCACAATGTATAAAAGGTAAGGCTATGAAACATCTTAAAGGAATGACTTCAAGAGGCAACCTGGAAATAATAATCAATAGGTTACTACATGAATAAGAAGGCAGCAAATAGAGATTTGTGGTTCCAGTGACCAGGCTATACGTGGCAGAGTGTAAGTTCCTGACTGATTGCAGCCTTTAAAAAATGAAAGCACTGTACAAGCACAGGGCTTGTAGAGGAGCAGCCAGGCCTCCAGCATGGCATATTTCCACTGGCAGCAATATCTTAGTCAATACTGTGGAACAAACACCTAGGGGATTCATTTTCCCCCCCTGAGGTGCCTGGCTGCTGTTCTGTATGCAGAAAGTGGGACAGCTCTCTTGGTGAAGCTTCTGACCTGGACAGGGCTGACTCATATCTTAATTAGATGCAAAAGAGAATGGGAGGAGGGAGAGAAAAATCACAGCTCAGTGTGGTCACTGATGAGAATTCTGAACTTCATTTGACATTGTTAATATATTTCTTCCATTTGAAGAGCTTTTAACCACAGTCTCCTGTGCTTTGACAAGTTTTTAATAAATTACAAGTGATCAAACTGCAGGTAGCTCTCGCAGTTTGCAGCCCAATTTAGCAAAAATCAGCAGCAGAGCATTGCTGCGGGTATGCCTGATCAAAGGAGAATTATTCCTCACAGCTTCAGGAGAGTTCAGGCACTGTTTACCTCAAGGCAGGAATGAACAGCAAGGGGAAGGCACTGCAGCCCCTAGGAAGTGCTTGCAGCCATAAAAAGTCTGCAGAGAAACTTTCTAAGATGCATGAAGCACAAAGGTTCTCAGTGCCCAAGGCAAACTCGAAAATTTTCCTTCCCACATGTTACTTGAACACAAAATCATTACCTGCAGGCTCAAGCTGTCATTTCACACTGTGTAGCATCTTACAGTGTCAGGAGTTGTATTCAAATCATTTGCTCTCCCCCAATACACACAGTGGTTTCTTACACAGCATTAACAGAATACTGAATTACTTTAAGGAACGAGTAAGATTTATATTCATATATAACATACATTAAAGCCCTGATCAAATTCAGCCACTGCCTTCCAATCACTTCAAACAGTTCTACATTCAATTACATTTTGGGGTTTATATTTTTTAAAAAAAAAACAAAATAAAGTTCTCAGCATTTGCTGGTGAAAGTGCTAGCCTAAGAATCTGTGGTTTGGTCTGTAAAAGTATGAATGGACCTTAAAGTGTCAGAGAGGCAAGATGTAAATTAAATACAACCACTTCAAAGATACTCTTGTACTGCAGATTTTATAGCATCCAACTGGCACTGTGGGAAACAGCTGAGGTTCTGGTGAGGATCAGGAAGGCGAGACTTTTTTCTTGCACTGTCTAGTCAAAGTACTTTGTCCAGCTCATATCAGTAAAAGGGTCATCCCTCAGAGTATACACACTGGCATTGTGGCAGTGGGATCCAATCTTACCTGGCAGTCTCATGACTAAAACCACACTTCAATTATAAAAAGGCAGTCCGAAGTAGGGAACCCAAATAATCATTTTCATCACCATGTGACCTGGATTAGTGGAGAAGAACCAACATGGCAAACCACTATCAGTCTAAGCAAACAGGAAAACTTGAGTTACACCCAAGAATTTAATGTAGTCTGTAATGTTTCATGCCAAAGTTCAGGCTATAGATTTTGGAAGTCTGGCATTGCTGTGTTAGGAGTAGTGAGCAGTGAACACTTACTTAAAAAGAAGGTAATGCAAATCTCTTCACTCTGCTGCACCATAAATTACAAACTGACCTCCTGAAGAAAGATCCTTATAAAAACATGCAAAAATCTGGTAAATCCAAAGAGCCTTTCAGCAACCCACCAGACAGACCAACCCTCCCACCATGACCTACACAATGACACACATTGGGTAATGCCTGCACTTACAAAAACACAAAGGAGATGTGGGATGGCACACACTTGACATCACTCTACTGCACATTACCTGTTTTCACATTGCCTCATCCCAAAATAGGGGAATAATGGCTTTCAATTCAAGGTAACTGTGCCATAGGAGCACATTCCTTCAGAGCACACACATATCTGACCAGTAAACAGAGCTCAGCAATCACTCCTAAATAAGTAGCATGAATTCACTATTCAATCAATAGGATCTTTCTGCTGATCTACTTTTACAAGGAGAACAGACCTAAGTTTCAGGACACTGGATCAAAGTATGTATGTGCTATCATATGTATAGAATCATAGAATCAACTTGGTTGGAAGAGACCTCCAAGATCATCAAGTCCAACCCTACTGTCATTACTAGCCCATGGCACTAAGTGCCACATCCAGTCTCATCTCCAAAACCTCCAGGGATGGTGAATTCACTCTGTAAAGAATCTCTTCCCGATATCCAACCTAAACCCGTAAAGAATCTCTTCCTGATATCCAACCTAAACCTCCCCTGGCAGAGTTTGAGTCTATGTTTTAAGTTTTGACCAAACACACAATTAAGCATAAAAATTAGCAACTCCAAAAAATGAACTCAGCAGCCTGGTTGATAAAAAATCTCTTCAAATAGTATCTCATTTCAATTGTGCATTTTGTCCAGAGGAATCCTGAAGGGACTTTGAAAAATGAAAAAAAGCACTGTATAAATTATATATATTATATTATCATGTCCCTCTTAGATGAACTCTAGCACCTGTCTGACACTGAGCAGCATAGCTGCACAGCAGGCTGCAGCTTGAAGCAGAACAGCTTTTTATATTGAAACTGCAGGTGGAGTTCAGAGTCAATGTAATTGCAGAGTCTGGAATTTCATCTGAACCTAAGGTTGAAATTCCTTTCACTGCTTCTTGTAAAAGTCTGTAAAACTTGAATGAATAAAAAAGTTTCCCTCCAGCCATTCTTATGTTGAGTTGACATTTCTTCACTCAATTTGCAATTTCAGTGGTCAGTAAAATCACAGAGGAGTCACACTATGTTAGAGCTTCCCGACAGGCATTGCATGTAGGAATGAGTTCAGGATTTTCAATCAGAGTGCAGGTGAACCATTTCAAAGTTTGGTTCACAGCTGTGAAGGGGCCATGCTCATTTGCCTCATTAGCATCCATCAGGTAGATGCATGTATCATTTCTTGATGCTAACATTTCCAGAAGATTCATTTAAAATTACTTCTCCTGACATCAAGAAAGCAGACTGACATGTCAAAAAAATAGTCTGGAACTTGTCTACCTGCTCTGCCTGCAAAGACCTCTCTCTTCAGGTCAGCTATCTGAGAGCACAGGCAGAATCTGGCAAAGGTTCTTACTTGCATGACCTTTATGGACAGATATCTACTAATGGAGAATGACAAGGGAAAAAGTCAGTTCAGGATTTTAGCAGCCTGGTGCCTGTGTATTTTCATCTCATCCCTGATCAACTTCAGTGTCTTGAGAACTTAACTTCCCCTAGAGATGAAGCAAATGGATGATCTCTTTCCTCTGTCTGGTCATGTATTTTCACAAAAATCTATAGAACTTGGTGATTTCTACATTGCTGTCAAACGCTGTTGAAGTCAATCCAGGTTCAAGAGGTACTAAGGGGAGATCTCTCCTCAACCCAGTGCCAGAGATGTTTACAAAACACACTCACTTCTGTGTTCAGATGTTCTAAGATACCATATTCAGTCAAGTACCAGATTAAAGAAAGCCAAAGCTTTATGCTCTTTTCTTCCACACATCCAACAAATGAGTGATGTACAGAGGTGCCAGGGTAACAGCAGCATATTGACATTCTGTTGGACTGAGGAAAAGTCTTCAATAGAAAAGACATCTGCTAAGAGCATTAGATAAGGGCACCTAACTTTATTCTGCTGGCAAAAGTAATTTTCTGTTCCTAACATCTGAAGGCAATAATCAGCATCTTTGCCTCTCTTTGTGCAGATGAGCTATACAACACCCACAAGTTTTGATAGAAACTGGATTGATAAATGCTGTAACAAGCTTGAAAATTTAGATCAATGTTTAACAGGTCTGTAATCTCTTGCAGGGAAGTGGTTTCTTTACCTAATCTACATTCCATACATGAAACATTCCTGGAAAATTGCATAAAGAAATTTTGAAAACTCAAATTTAAGAGGGCCTGAGGAAGGAGAACAGTATACATAAAGTGTGCTATCCAAGCCCAATCTGACTTGACAGATTTGAGAGCTGGACATAAATAACATCTTGGTGAGAAAAGTTTTGAGAATCCCCTATAAAAAACTGCATTTATATGCAGGCACACAAATGAATGATCATGAACTCACATGTACCATTTGGATTTTGGAAAAGCCAAACTTTGCAACAAGATTAAATAAGAAGTTTATAAAATTTCTAAAACCAGTGGAGCAGAGTCACAATAAGCCCTTTAAATTCTGTGTCTGGAAATGTATCCACCATACCCATACCAACATTTTGAAGTTGCTTGAGTTGTCACTGATTTAACATAAAAGTGTTTCAACTTCTTTAGAAAGAAAGAGAATGGGTGAGGAGGGGGGATGGAGGAAGGAAGTAATGAAAGGTAACAGATTAAGAGGATACAGATTTTTCCCTGAGGAGGTTTTTGGCAGGATCCCAGGAATGAAATCCACATTTGCACACTCCAGTGGGAACTGAGAGAAACCACAGACCTGCCAAATTTTGTGGCTTCATTGAGATGGCTGAGAAGACATGAGCTAGCTAGCTGGACATGACTGGAAGACTTGGAAGAACAACAACTTCCAAACATCCAAATATGCAGTTTGCCAGGAGGATACCATGAATACATGCCAGAAGTATTTGAAATATTGAAAGTATTCAATTTGAAGTATGAAAAAATACATTAGGAATGTATTTCCATGGAATCAAATTAAAATAAAGGATAAAAGAGACTTAGAAGTCGCATGTTCATCTCCTAGTTATAAAACAAAATAAATGTTCCCAGGGTAATGTTTTTATCTCTTGTTCCTGAAGACACTGAAAACCTATGGCTTCAGTCCATCCTTCCTCCCTTGGTGATGGTATTGCTAAATACTTGTATTTTGTCTTATTTAGTATAATGTGCAGAGCACTTATATTTTAAGTTATCCTGAGAGTTACTTTTCATAAATATAGAAGAGAGAAACCTTCAAAGATTGCACCATATATTTTAACACCATTTCATACTGGTAAAATAATATGTTTAAATGTGTCAAAATCTTCAAGAGGCAAGAGGAATTGTGACTATTTCCGTGATAAATTGAAAGCTGAAGAGAATGAGGATGAAACATATTTCATCGCATCTATATTCATTATTTAAAAGCACATAGGACTGAGGAAACATGACTTGGATTCTGTACTGCTGAAACAAAATGTCATTGCAAAATGAAACTAAAGCAACACTACATTTCCTTGTTCAGAGCAGTAAGTAAATTGCTCATAGTATATTTAGAGTTGGAGGGAGGTATGAACCATTTACTAATGTATCATTTTTCCATCCACAAATTAACCACGATCCAACTTCATATTTTAAGTGCCACATCCAGAAATATTCAAAGGGATTTCATGACATACTTCAGTTTTGAGTTTTCATGCAAACTGTTCCCTGCACCTTCTGTTACCAGTGGTTAATATTTGACATTCTGTACCTTTCTCATCTCATTCACAGGCTATTAATATCATTGTTCTCTGATCAGACAGGTTCTAAGACCACCATACAACTGCCAAAACACCTTCACAACAGCCCAAGATGAATGAAATCTATACCCTTATTTATAGGGAAATAAACATTTGTACAAAAACTGATGTCAAGTGTGCCAGTTTAGGCCCTCTACAGACACAGCATACATACTCTCAGGCAATAAAAAAAATAATTTGAAGTTGAGGTATAACATCAGCATAGGACATGAACTCAACCTGCATCCAAATTTCGTGGATGAAGCAAAAGGTTGACTGGGGTGGCATTCCAGTTACTTGGAGGAAATACCTTCTGGGGATTTGCTGCAGGGAGTGGAGATCCTATCTCTAGAGAAACCCATGGCTTGTATTTTTCATCATGTTATTGCTGCTCAGACCTGCTTGCTCAGCAAGCAAACACAAACACACTCAGCGCTGTAAACACAAGTGAAAGCAACACATGCCTTAGCCCATCATTCAATCACACCCCACAATTCCCTTGCTTAACCTGAACTTTAGTGACTTTCCAATGTGCTCTGTTAAACTATGTTCATACCTAAAATTTAAACCCTGATTGACTATAGTTTCTCTGCTGGTTACAATTTTAGCAAAGCTGTGTGGACCTCTGTAGTGGTGCTCAGTCCTGCACCAGTCTTGGAAGACACCTACAGGCAGGTGAGAGTGGCCCAGGGAGCTTTTAGCCCCTTGGCCTATGGCACTGGCACCAACCAGGCTCAGCTCCTGCTTTAGCCCCTCAGGATTTAGCAACAGCTTCCCACGTTCCTCAAGATTTGCCCTTTGGGCACTCACATTGTGTCAGTCCATTCTTACCAAACTGCAGCCATCCCTTCTCACACAACAACCTTAAGCACCACAGCCCCATGGGAGGGCTCCCAGTGGCTCCAGCTGAGGGTCAGGCCCATGGCCTGGAAACCCACCCACCAAGGACACAGAAAGGCTGTTTTTCCTCCTGCCACAGGCTTCCAGGATTTGCAGCAATTTTTCCTCCTGGCCCAGCATACAAACTGAAGATGTGCATTTCTGTACCCCCACGAAGTGCTTTACAAAAATTAAGGATGGCAACCAGTCAGTCCTTTGTGAAAGGGTGAAATTCAATCCAATCCAGTGGTGTCACATGGATAGCAGGACACATGGATACTGCTGTGGCAATTACCTCCATCCTACACCAGTCAGAATAAGCACTGTCAGAAGTAGCACAGATGCACAACAAGCCCTTACAGCTAATGAGACCCTGTCTATCTCCACGTGTTTAAGCCAGCTGCCTTCCTCCTTATAACCACCACTTCACAGCAGCACTGGCTGGTTCCAGTCCCCCATTAAAAGTATTTTTATCACTTTTTAGCAAGCTGATACATTTCAGGATTTTTTCTTACAAAACCCCCAATTATCACATCGCAGACTGAAGAAGTTAAATATTTACAGGTAAAACTTTCCATAAACCTACTTAACTTGGGCTCACAGCTAAAGGGTTAGAAACACAGCTGAGAGCACACTAATTGCTGACAAATGTCATCTTACACAACCGTATTACATAGTCATGGACATCATTTAAACCCTTGTGGAAGAGGTTTAAGCAAAAAATACCTCTCTGGCACTTGAGATAGGACTCATCATTATTGTTGCCCATTTGTCAGCTAGTAATGACTGCAGTCATTTATCATCCTTCAAGATAAGCCTGAACTATTCATGTATGAATGTAGCAAAATGCACTGTAGCCTGGTTACTTATAAAGGTTTGGTTGTTGATTTTTTTTTAAATGAAAAAGGCACTGAATTGGTCAAAAGCCTCTTATAACTGGCATTGTTAAAGGAGAATAATAAGTATGTAACCAGTTCAAAAAGGAGAATGAAATTAGCAACCAGTGAGCCAATACTGACTCATCAGAAACCAGGCTTGGTTCCCTCTCTGTTACTCAACACTTGTGGGGCAGACAGACTTTTAAAAAGAACAAACAGTCTTATCAGTATTACAGTCATCCCCTAAATCATCTAAATCTGCAGAATCCCTTTTTAGGTTTGATTCTGATTACAAAATTTCTGGGCCTGTCCAATCCAGTAGGCCTAGAGAAGCAAGACATCTGCAGTACTGCCTACGCCCAGGTCTGGCCAAGCAGCAAGGCAGCACTCCATCTACCCAGGGCCAGGACCTAAGGAGCCAGCCCTGAACCCTATAATCTTCCAGTTATCTCACTCCTGCATATACACATATGCTCTGCAGATACCTTAACTGGACTCAGACACTCATTCTGTCCCACAGCTGGTCCTGGATCCTCAGACTCCTGGATAGGATGCCTAAAACAGCTGCCTCTCTGTACCTGATCCAGGGAAGATGCATGTAAGAATTTGCAATGGACGCCACATTTTCCATTTGTTACTATTTCTATTTTTCATCATTTATTTTGTGTATCCTGTTTTGCAAGGACCTACAACAACAACAACTTGAGCTCAAACTTCCCCTCATCCTCCAGTGCCAATTTTACAATGGCATCTAAATGACTGGCAAACAGATGTATTTTTTTCACTCTATCATAAAGACTATTCTTAGAATGAGATCTGGACTGCTTTACATTTCAAATGCCATCACTTTTCGTTCACCCTCCCTTTTCACTTTCAACAAAAGGAAAACTTAAAGATGTTTTTTGTCAGAGGATCTTAAAGGAATAGTTGAAGAGTAATTCTAAATCACTCCTGAAAATGGCTGTCCAGGACTTCTGGAAACAAAGGACTTAATGGTATTTGATTTCAGTTTGAAGTAAATTTGCAATGTTTAGAGCCTATCACATCTCAACTACTTCAATAAAGACAAAGTATACACATGCAATGTAGCTCCTTTAATGTGAAAAAGGGGAAGAAACAAAACCACAAGGCAACCAAACTATCTGAGATCAAACAAGAAAACTGACAGGGAAAAAATACTCTGCTTTATACTTCCATATATGTATATATATGTATAGTAAGTATGTATAGCAGGTCAAAAGAGGTGATTCTTCCCCTCTGCTCTCTTGAGACCCACCTGGAATTCTGCACACAGTTCTGGTGTCCTCAGCATAAGAAGGACATGGAAATGTTAGAGCAAGTCCAGAGGAGGCCACGAAGTTGCTAAGATAACTGGAGCACCTCCCATATGAGGACAGGCTGAGAGAGTTGGGGCTGTTCTGCCTGGAGAAGAGAAGGTTGTGTGGAGACCTCAGAGCAACTTTTCAAACGTGAGAAACAAGTTTTTTACTCTGAGGGTGGTGAGACACTGGCACAGGTTGCCCAGGGAGGCTGTGGCTGCCCCAACCCTGGCAGTGTTCAAGGCCAGGCTGGATGAGCCTTGAGCAACCTGATCTAGTGAGGAGGTGTCCCTGCCCAGGGCAGGCAGTTGGGATTAGATGATCTTTAAGGTCCATTCCAACCCTTAAATTCTATGATTCTACATGAAATACACTTACTACACATATATATATATACATTATAGTGTATATATATACTATATATATGCACTATATAGTATATATACCACATATATATGTATGTAAATATACTTTATAATTTCAAAAATAGCTCTGCTGAAAAGTGTAGGACTGAATTTGGTACAGAGGACAGCAAAGCTTCAGTGACCTTAGATCACATCTGTGTTCAGCCATATGAATGACTTGCCTCAAAATAACCACAGCAGTTGTCACCATCATTTATTCCTTCTTCACCCCACAATGTTTTGAGCATCTCTCATAAATAACCAACCATTCCCTTAAGCCATGGAGAGAAGGAAACCTCTTCTTCAGATTGCAGGATGAGATCCATCTGCAACCTGCTTGGTTTTAACTCAGCTTTCCCAGAGCGTTGCGTTACCAGGTGGATTCCCTCAAACCCGGAGCTGTCTCCACGCGAGGGCACTCCCTGCCCACCTGGCCCCAGAGCTCTCCAGCTCCACAGCATCTCCCGGAGAACCTTCTTCCCAGACCACTTTGCCCTCGAATATTTTGCATTTAGATGCTTTCTAACCCACTCCCAAATACAAGAATAGAATCCCACAGCACAAACCAAGCCATTCGGCATTCAGAGTGTGCAAGAAGCGTTTGAAACTGAAGCTAATATACCTATCAGAACTGAAAGAAATAGGAGGGGAGAACAGACAGCGAGAGATGACACTTCAGCTCATTTTCCAGCACAGTGCTGACTTTTGTGAGGAAACACCAACACGCATTTCACTCACACTACAAGTGCTCAACATGTTCAAACATCGGTTTCTAAATACTGTGTTTAGCACACAGCAAACATCCCACTCCTACATCAATTTCAAGCCAACAGCAAGATCTCAAACAGCATTCCTTAAAACAGCAGCTTTTAGTCCTGCTCTGTCATTCAATTAAACTGTGCAACTGCACAAGTCAATGTTTTTCAGTTGGTAAGTCTAATCAGCTATGCACCCCTATAGAAAGGCTATTCATCAATTCCAGGATAAATAAATTCCCACTAATTCCTCTTTTCATTCTTCAGGTAGTTAAATTTGTTACCTTAATCCAAATACAAATCCACTTGGAAATGCAAATTGAATGAGAAATTAGGTCAAACTTCAAAACCTAATGATTAATCAAGTTTGATAATGCAGTTTGCTTATCATTTTGTCTCCACAACCAGGTCAGAGGTTTGTGAGAAGGATCTCAGTCCTGCAGCTCTTTCTTTTAGCATTTCCAGTGGTACTGGAGATGGATCTAGTCCTTCATTGCCACAGTTCCTCTGAGTAGGAGACATGAACGAAGCTTAATGAACTGTGCATATACAGATGAAAAATTAGCTTTTGCTTTTTTGTTATTTTTACCTTAGAGATCTGGCACTGCCCAGCCAGTGACTCAGACAGGGGAGCAGGTGTTAGCAACATGGCAAATTAATTCTCGTTCTCACTGACTGCTATTGGGGAAAAAGGAAAATTATTTCTGACATAAGCACAAAATAAGACTGGAAAAAAAGAACCTTTTGTTGTGGCTGATCTGCCTCTTCAGTCATCTAAACTATATGAAGAATCCAACTCTTCAATAACTTTGAAAAGTCTGCTCCAAATTTTGCTTGAACTACCTAATCCAGGTTTCTTGCCAGTGCCCTGACCACAGTGGAAGGCCATTTGGCTGAAGCAGCTATCATGCTCTTTATCACACCCAGGACAAGAGAAGAAGCTACTGATAGTCCCCACAGATGGGCCAAAATGATTAAGGGGCTGGAGCACCTCTTACAGGAAGGAAGAGCAGAGTCTGTTTAACCTAGAGAAGAGAAGACTCAGGGAAATCTCTTCAATGTGTATAAATACCTGAAGGGAGAGTATTAATCAGAGGGATTTCACAGTCGTGCCCAGTGATAGAACAAGAAGCAGTGGGGGCACAAACTGAAACACAGGAGGTTCCACCTGAACATAAAGGAAAGGCTGTGGAGTCTCTATCCTTGGAGATATTCCAGACCTGTCCTGGCAGCAGAGATACTGCAACAGTATAAAGCTATTCATACCTGTTAGAGTTCTGGAGAAGTTTAATTAGCAGCAAAGTATACATATGTTTAAAGAAAGCAAACCATAAGAATACACTGCAACAATCTACATTTCCCCAAGAAACAGAAAAAGCTACTTAGCTGTTAATTTTCATGTTTCTTCTTCAAAGGAAGGACAAAAGCATGCAGGGAAAAGCAATGACTGGAAACAGTCCAAGTAACACAGGTGCCTTTTGACTATACTGCACACACATGGCCTTGATTGCACAAACTGTTACAGATTGGATGCCACAAGAAAAACTGACAGACAAGACATGAGTAACTCCTAAGTGCACTCCTCCTTTCACCTTGGTACATTGTGTTATGGCAACAAACCTCTTTTCCTATACATTTCTCTATGCAAAAGAGTTACATTCAGCCTGTGCTCCTCTATTTATATGCTGTATACTTGTTTGTTCTTTATAGGTCACCCAGCACCCACATTAACTTTCTTAAAACATTATGTTAAGGATCATTCCTTTCTTCAGAGTCTGTGCAGTAAGGAGTGACAGCAGGGGAGTGGTAGTCATGAACAATGCTGCAGAGATCATGAATATTCCCTGCACCCACCTTTCCACCCTCTTTAAACACAACAGAAGTTTAGAAGCAATGGTGAAGCAAATGCTGATGAAGAGAGAACAGAACTGAGGAATGAAATAGCAATATCTCCAGAAGTTACACATTCTAATATGGTACAAAAGACCTAAATAGTCTATCAGGATTTCTAGTTCAGTATTCATGAAATATTTACTTGCTCCTTCTCAGACTGGGACCCAGAACATACTAAGTGCAGAAGTTACAAATGAAACAAGCAGTTAAACAATAGACACTTACCTTGGTACTGCAAACAGCTAAGGAAGTAACAACAAACATAACACACAAGTATACAAAGAGACCTCAGAATTTTATTCAAAGAGACATGTTCAAAGGCAGCATTGAAAACAGAGAGTGGAACGCCAATAGTCAGAGAACTTATGCTGAGTTATTTCTTCTTTGATAAACTAGCACCATTGAATCACAAGTCACAGACGAATTTATTTCTAGAGATGTAAAAAACCTCCACCATTGTAAAATTTCTGAGTTCTGTTAAAAATTGGTTCTTAATTTTTTACTCCTACAGAGATGAAAGCAGTCTGAAGTACAAGTTTTCATATCTATCCATGGTTCAAATTACCCATAAAAGATAGTTTATTCTTAAGTCTAAACATCCTGACCAAGGGGAAAAAATGCCTAAAAAGTGAGCTTCACAAGTCTTTACAAACTAAACAAGTAAGAAAGATCTACTGTGTTATAAATACACACAGTACAATATGTACAAGTCTGATCTTACAAAATAAGAGCTTCCTAGTCCATAAAAATACTAACTCAACTACAAAAATTTCCTCAGTATTTTGTCAAGCTGTCTCAAGCAGACACCATAGCAAATTCCTAAAACACTGACTTCTCCCATAGCACAACAGCTTGAACTTGTTCACAACGGGAAAGAGCCCAACACTTCACCATAAAACTGATTTCTAATCTAATTTCCCACTAAAGTTTAGTGGCACTGTTAGTGTTTGCTAACTATATTAATGTCACAAGACCTTTACATATCTCTAGACTGTGTTTGAACTATTCAAAGTGCTGAAAGTGCGATCCAAGAACGGAGTTTTGTATCCATTTTCCAGTACAGCCTTTTCTGGCTCTGGCAATAGCCAAGTATTTATAGGCCTGTGAGGTCAGAAAGGCACATGCTCACTGGTACATGCTCAGGTAGGTATGCACAGATATGCACATGCACTTTGCTTTCAAGACCTGCCCCATAACATTAGAAGGCTTCTTTTGAGTAAGGAAATTCAAGAATTCCTTACTAATGCCTTAATGCACATGCCTGGGACTGATAAAGACCCTGACACAAACTGCTTAGAAGGACTGCAAGACAGTGGTGAAATAAAGAATAGTTTTGGTTTTAAACTTATGATATCCAAGTATTGCTGTGGAATACAGAGACACAAAGGCTAAGCTCTCTCACCCTTTATCAAGCAACATCCAGGTCACAGTAGCCTATGTGATTCATCATTACAGTTAACAGCATTTGTGAGTGTACACATACATATAACGCTCGCTGTATGTTGTTCTGTTGGAGACCATCTGCAGCCTGAATGAAAATAAAACTATCTGAAGAATGTTCCAAGCAATATCCTTCTGTACTTACACATAGAAGTACAAGAAAAAACAAAACTGAGCTGTGTCTCAACCAGAAAATAGATGTTACTGACCCATGTTAACATTGCCTCCTTTACACTTTATTTCCACAGGGCTCTTACATGCATCATAGTAACTAGTACTGTTAAAAATTAAGAACATATCCCTCTTGACAAAGCTGACAAATTTTTCTAGTGGGCACATTGGTTTGTTGGAACGTTTATAATGATCCTTGCAAAATGAGGTCTGGAATGTGACATCAGCACCATTATACAAGATGCGGATAAAGTGTTCTTTGAGTCTCTTCCCATCCTGCCACAGCTCACATCATAGTAACTAGTACTGTTAAAAATTAAGAACATATCCCTCTTGACAAAGCTGACAAATTTTTCTAGTGGGCACATTGGTTTGTTGGAACGTTTATAATGATCCTTGCAAAATGAGGTCTGGAATGTGACATCAGCACCATTATACAAGATGCGGATAAAGTGTTCTTTGAGTCTCTTCCCATCCTGCCACAGCTCAAAAACTAATCTGGCAGCAAACCGAGGAAATCTGGCCTCTGTAATGCCCAAGGCACTAAGAACAGGTGACAATGTGACATCATGTGCAGAGTAGAGAGCAAATACTTCTTCTTTCTTGCCTTCTGCAATACGCTGCAGCCGATTAACAGTCTGGTTGAGGAGAGGATGAGTAGCCAATAGTGCATATAAGAAATAGAGTTTCTTTTCCTGTCTTTCTCTCTCATCCTCCAACTGATGTCTCTTGATTACTTTGAAGTGTTCCATACCAATGCAGCCAGTTTTGGTACACGGAAAAGTGGCATTGTGACAAAAATAGCACAAGAGAGAATCTATTGGGTTAGAAGCTCTCAGCTGCCTGGTGGGAATGCCAACAATCTTTGCCATATCCACATAGATTTTCTCCAAATCATTGTTTTTCACCCGTAAACTGTACTGCCTGCGCTGTTCCTCTTCTAGGTAGTGGTTTCTCATAGGACAGTCACAGCTCCCAGAGCAGAAAATGGTGCTCCACTGATGTCTCATGTTAATTTTCTTCCAGTCAAAATCTGGCAGAAAGGTGTAGAGCAGTGCCAACGCACTCTGCAGGGTTCGACTTTTCCCTGTTGTCTCCAAGTAGAGCTGTTTTGCTGTCCAGTCACTAGGAAGCAGTTTATGTTTGTTTATATAAATTTCTCGTAGGAGTTGTCCATTTTGCAAGTGTTGTACAACCCCTGAAAGAGAATTTTTAAAGAAACTATAACACATGATTAGAAATGTTCTTAGTTTTCAGGGGGGAAAAGTACTGCTAGCAGCCTTACTGATAAATAAATGATTAGTTAAAAGGTTGTGACCTTACTAAACTGAACTTCACTTATGACTGACTATTAGGAAAATCATCTAAATCATGAGAAACCTTCTATTCTTTAGTATCTCTCAGATTCTAGAAGCTAAACTGAAATACAGATAGAAAAAGTTGTTTCCATAAAACTTGTTTTAAACCTTAGTGGTTTAATATTTCTTCCTTGGACTAAGACACAGACTGAATAACAATATGACTAAGGTAGTTTTGAAGATGGACCCAGACTGCACATGAGTCAGGTTTTCAGACAGAGAATGCTGTGCTCCTTGAAAAATTATGGCATCCAGTAAAACCACCAGCAGTCAGGAGATAGATACACAGGATGTGAATTAGTGTGCAAACTCACAAAACAGAGTGGTGAGGTCTGGCAATCACATCAAACTTCCTTCAGGAACTATTTACATTGCTTGGTAATTCTTACAGTGAAGCTCTACCTTTATCCAGCTGGAAAGCAAGAGGTGTGCATCTTTCTCACACCACAAAAGCTTCACTCCAAGACCCGTATTTCTTGTGTTAGCCTCTCAAAGCAGGAAAACAACAGACTTGGACCCTTTATGCACTAGGAACATCTCTATATGACTTGCTACAGGCAACAGGAACCCCCAAATACCAGCTCAGCTACAGTCTCTGTGTCATGTGCAATTTCACGCACAACACACTGCGTTAGGAAGTGTTTCATGGTATCCTGCCTCAATTTCTCCTGATATCACTTTGCAAGTCTTGACACTGACCTAGTATTTCTTCCAGTGGGATCCCAGAACACGTGAGGATTTGACAGGCACCAGATGTACAAAGAATTTCCATAAATACAAGTATCAGGTTTTTCTGTTACATCAGAATCTCTTGTAGAGGACACAGAAGCTCCATCACAGTTAACACTAGGCCACTAAGTGATTGCCCCTCACTTCCAGAGCCTCTCTGAATCACAAAGCAGTTGGGAACAGAGCGCCAGATCTTCCCCAAGAAGTACTGAGCAGTGCCCTTTTTCCCAAGGTTAACAAAGTAAATTTGTGGTTTGAAGCAACTTGAAGGAAAGGTGCTCTGACTTGTAACAAAGTTAAAATGATGCCAAGCTTGACCAGTCTGTAACAGAATTGTCAAGCTAGTAAGTTTTCTGCAACTGTTGCCAGTTTTAAAGCAGAGAGTCTAACACTTTATTCATATTCCAGCATAACCTAAACTATGACCAATATGATAAGCTTCCATAAAAAAGAACATTTATCTCAATATAAATAAAAATAGAAGGTCCCTTGTCAAGCAGACTGTATATAACAGAGCAGAGGACAAGACAGAGCTGCTATGGAAACTCACCTGTCTGTGTGAGCTCTCCCATTTCACACATGGAATGGCTGGGGTAGCGAGGCAGGCTGCTCAGGGAGCCATCCATTTGGGCTGCAGACCCTTTGGACATATGTTTAATGAAAGCTTCAAGCTGAGGATGAGAAGGTTTCCTAGAGAAGTAAAAACCAAAATGTGAAACCTTCCAAAAGCATATGGGAAAACAGCCCAAGAGAGTCAAGTATTCCAAGTATGTCAGCTCAGAAATTTCATGGTGTGATGTTATTTCCCATTGAGACAACATCTGCTCTTACTCAGGACTTTTGCAAGTATGCAAAAGAAATCTAACTGCTTCCCATCTATCAAAGAGCTACAGAGAAACAGATGTCTTGTCATGTTAAAATTATGAGACCTTTTCGTTAAGAAATTTGAAAAGACCTTTTGGAGTTTTTTTTTGAACGCAGTCACTAATACTGTTATGAATTTTTACAAAATCCTTAAAAAACCAAACTTTTCTCCAGTTTCTGAAGTACCATTGCACTTTAACAGCACGGCCAAAGGCACTAACAGTCTAAAAGGGTTTAAATGATCAGTATTTTAAATAGATGATCTTGAAGGAATGCTCAAATTTTGTAATATACAATGATGATCACAATTTCAACCTTTATTTCTAATTATTTCTGGTGTCAAATCTGAGAGCACATGTAGTCTCAATTAAGTGGTACCTGGAAAGTAGTATCCAGTGACCCCATTAAAATTGGAAGTCATTGTTTTGGGTATTGTATTATTACCCAGGAAGAAAGAGGCCAACACTGCTGGGCACCTAGAGATAAGATACCCCCAAAAGGCAAGTCATGGATACAGCTGGAAAAGAGATATACAGGAAAATGTCTAAGTTAACTCACTGAACAAAACTCAAGTCAGTGAAAGAATGCTTAGATCTCCAAAACTGTTCAGCAGATTTCAAATACTCTATGGCTCAGCTCACTGTGCTACTGCTGTGTGGCAAGCTATAGATACAAAAAACCCCACAATGTAACAGAACCTTGAAAAAATAAATATATGGTCACATTCCTACAGTAGAAATACATTGCATACGTATGGATTGCTTTGTTAAATGTCAACAATTACCAAATATCGCATACTCACCTCTCTACTTTCGTGCAGAACTAAATCAGAAACTGTCCAGAACCCTACTGTACCCTAGGTGGGTTTTGTTTTAATTTTGTGAGGGTTTTTTTCAGACTCTAAGCTTGAATATGGTTAATATTTTTTCAGGCTGCTTAAATATCTATACACACATACACATACATATGACAGATAAATTCTGTCAGAGATGTTGTACAGAACTCTGGAGTCTGTGTTTATTGCTGATAATTACATTTGCTGGAATGATAAACTATTTTGATATTAAAACCTAAAAAAAAAAAAAAAAAAACCCAAACCAATAGCGCTGCAGGACCCACCAGAGGGAGCAATAACACCACTAAAGTAGTATTGAGAGTCTGGAATCAAAGTTTACTGGGACAAAGACATCCATGCTTATGTAGAAGAGCCAAGAGGACCTCTGCAGAGCTATGCTGATAGCACAGACAGGAGGTCTCATAGCAATCACTGCCTGTCAATAGAAAAGTAGCCCATATTATTTTATAAAACTTGAATTTTCCAGTATTTCATTTGCCTTCAGAAAAAAGAAATCGTGGAAGGAAAATGTTACAATAAATTATGGTGTAACTGCCAGTAATAAAAAAAATGCACAATGAGACAAAAGGCATAACATGACAAAAAAAAAATCAGATTAATTTTTTCACTTTTACTTCAAACCAACAGGAAGCTCAGCCAATTTATGACATTCTAAATCCACAGCTTCTTCAGTATATTGTAATTTTAACAAAGCAAATGAAGATTAATATTTGCAGAGCAGAGATACATAAACCAGGCACTGTTCCTTTCTCAAGCAGTGGAGGTTTCCTGTTGTACACTTGTACATTAGAAACTGCAGCTCCAGATGAGAATTTGAAACAGAACATTTTGTACGTTGCACTATTTTCACAGCCCAGCAGAGTAATCTAAAAATGGAAGAATTAACTTGAGAAAATTAAATAAGTCCATTAGCAAATGGCTTTTTAAGCTTATTACAAAGGTAGCAGGCTGAGCTACCAATTTTCTAAATTTTGCACTTTACAAAACTCTACAGATGAAACAACTGTCAATCACAATTTTCTTTAAACTCCATTTACTTAATTAGCAAGTTCTGTGAATACATGTGAAAGCAAACTAGAAGTATTATCCATTCTACTTCTTTTGCTGCTTTGCTTAGAAAAACCTGAAAGAATTCTAACTGAATCAAACCTGTGTTAATAAAACTGCAAAAAAATCACTTATAGGAAGGAAGAAAGCAAAGAAGGAAAGAATTTAACAATGTTTAGCAAGAAGATTTCCCTAAAATAAGTGGCAAGATAAATTAACATCCAAGATAAAATTATAAAATGTATGATGACTGATGAATTTACATTGCAGTGTCTTAATTCAGCTTGTCACATAGAGATGTAGATGCAAGTTACTTAACTTTGGACTACACTACATTTAAAGCAAGCACAAGATAAGCACATGTTTGCAGAAGGGAATTATGAAATATGACTGGGAGACACATTTCTGAATTAAAATTCAAAGCTTGCTACTTGTTAAATATATTCCAGGCGAGGAAAAAAGAAAAAGAAATAATCACACAATAGAAAGAAGAGCCATTCTGCCTGGAAGAGACAGACAGCTCAGGCTACACTATACTTTTGTCCTGAATGTAATCCTCAGGTATGGAACCAAATTCTGAGCATACCAGCAATTCTCCTAAATTAACCCTGCACAACTGGGCAAATAAACATCTTTTTCTCAGCAGCAAAATTTACAGCAGCACTCAGGCTGCTAGCTGACAAACCATTCCCCTTCCTGCCCCACGATTACTCTTTTATTTAGAATGTGAATCCTCCTGTTGAATTGGCCAATTTACAGATGCCGCAGGAGATGGAGTAGCTAGGCAACAAGGCTGAGGCTGCTGGGGCTGTTGCAGCAGGAAGCAAAAGGAAATTGCTCAGTTGTATATTTGAAAAGGCTGAATTCTCCTTAAAATGTTATTCCCATAAAAGCAATCAGAAAATAAAAATGGGATAAAGAAATATCCTTTTGTAATTTGCTGGACATTACAGTGACAATTTCCCACATTTGGGAAAGGTATTAGTACAATAAGGATTTCAGATTTTGTCAGAACATTGCTTTTCACTTAAACCCACTACCAATAGTCACAGTTCCTAATTTGCTTCCCATATTTAAAGTCTGTTAATTTTCCTTTTAATGATTGCATTTTTGCAAAATACAATACATTTTATCTGTAACCAAACTGAGAATGTTTATATTCCCTCAAATAATTAATCCAGTTTATCTTTCCGTTATTTACAAACTAAACACTGGGATAATAAGTCCCAGATTTAATACTGTAATTTTCATACAATAGCAATAAAATGGGCCAACATTTAAATGACTCAACATATAAATATCTTATCTGTAAAGGTCTTATAAAGCTTTAGCATTAAAATATCATCTCTTCATTGCTACAGTGCAACCAGTGTACATGGGAAGAAATCACACTGTGCACTTATTTGAACAGTATGTCTATTTCTGCCAGGAATTGAGCTGACATCCTTCAATAAAACTTGCCTTTTTCCTTGTGGAGTTCAGATACAAAAATGTATGGCAAAAGCTGAGAGGACCAAGCAAGGAGCTGCAGACCCCTCAGAGTGTGACTTGGTGACTAAATGTACCCACAGCAGGCACCCACCAGGCTCCTGACACACAAACATCACCTTTCTGTAATTGCACAATACAATATTCTATCTGAGAACTGTACCAAAAGAAAATCTCTTTTCTCTTTACTTAAAATGGAAAAAAAAAGTATGTTATAACTTCAAGCAAAAATAACACGGTTTTCTGCGAAGTTCTAGAGAAAACCAGTGTTGGATCAAAGGGCTACACCATTTCCTTTTTAGAAGGCAAATGAAAGGAAAGAGCCACTAAACCCAACAATAGATCACTGTAGTCAACAAAAGAGATCCTAAGGCAGTAGTAGTACTGTTGGGATTACACATTCCTAAAGGTCTCACAGCTTTTACATTTTCATAACAAACTCTGCAGTGTTCCCCTGGCAGGGGCTTGGAACAGGATGATCTGCAAGGTCCTTTCCAACCCAAACATCCTATGATTCTATAATTTAGTCTACTTCTGCTCTTCCTAGTCTTTAGAGAAGTCAGAAGAGGCCTCAGAAGAGCTTTCTTCACCTAATTCTGGTCTGGATCATACTTTGACCTCACTCCAAGACAAATCCACATCTCCTTTAGCTCACAGTATGAGCCTTCCCTCTCCCACACTTTGCCATCTCATTTTTCTGGCAGTTTCAAAACATGTGCATATTGAACCTAAAATTCCACTATTTGTTGCTAAGCTTCTTATGATTAACATCAACACCTCTCAAAGTGCCTTAAAGTATATGCTAATTAACTCAGTTTACTATCAAATTATAGCAGTCTTCTGAAATCATTTTAGCATCTTCCAAAAAGCATTTCTTCTCTCTCTCTCACATACAAACTCAATGAAGAAACACTGAATATTTTTTCCTTTTGACACTGTAAATGTGAGCTGCACAAGGAAAAAAATAAGAAGTGGGAGATTAATTTATTCCCCCATAAGCAAACACTACAATGCAAAGATTTTCATAATATCATTCAATTACTTTTCTTGAGGAAAAAAGTGTATTATTCAGCTCCCTTTGGAAATTTGCATCTAGAACAATGAAAATAATAATAACAATATTAATTGAAGTTTTAGATGGAAGAAATCTCCAAAGCATTTAATCCATTTGCTTATATTTATTCCACACTGATATGTCACAATCCATAATTCACGAAACCAAAGCGTGACCTCAAGGCTCTTTTGCATATCCATTAGAAGTCCATGGGGCTGTAGCATAATCTGCTTAATTAATGAATTCCATCAGCTGAATGCCAAGTCAAATAAAGAGCAGCCTGCATATGAGCAGCAGGCTTATCTGATGGTCTAAGTCCAAAAGCTTAACCAAGCCAGACTATGTCATCTTAACTTAGCTGTACAGCATCAAGAAACCTTTGGTTCAAAGGAAGCAATTATAGACCTTGTCATACTCTCAAATATAAATACATTTACAATCAAGCACCAACTTTGCATCACAAAGGACTCAAAGCCTGACAGGCGAATGTGGCAAATAGCTTCCTGATGCTAAAGTAATTCCAAACAATGGCCAAAACAGGAACAATTTCAGCTTTATTCAGTAAGGTCATCTCCAACACATCTGGACAGAATGGTGCAGAGCCAACTCCTTTGATCTTTCTCCTGTCCTAAAACAGGAGATTGTCTTTTACATGAACTTTGTTCTGGAGGAGACAAGGTCTTTCAGTGGCTGTGAATGGTGAGGGATGTATCATCTATACACTCATGTTCTCATGCTTCATAAATCAGTAAGTGCCAAGGGTATCTACCCTGGTGGCCTCCTCAGAGCCTGACACTCTGCCCTCTTAACTGCTTGACTTGCTCATTCTGTGTCAAAAGCTGCACTAGTTCCTTGTCTTTCAAGGATAGTTTTTCCTGACTCCAGGGCCTTCGTGTTGCATTCCTTGCCTTAAACTGAAATGGAAAAAGCTATAAAAGCTTCTCTGACAAACACAAAACTGAGGTCTCGTGTGGCACTTAATGTAGAGTAATACAACCACAAAACTTTGTCACTTGTAGTTAACATCTTTGCAACAAAGCTTTGTCACTTCCATTCTAACATGGCCAATATTAAGCAAGATCAGAAGATCAGAGCCTTTAAGAACTCCAATAGAAATCTGGATCATATTTCTTTACTTAGCATTTCACGCTGAAAATAATCTCACCTCTTAAAGGCAGGTCATTAAAAATGTTATCGCAGCTATTAGCAAACAATTCATTTTCTATGTTGTTAGGGAAATTAACTGCCCACTCAATTATATGGCAGTGAGAACTAGAGCTTGGTCTCCTCTCTGCAGTCTCAGGAATGCACATCTCATTTCAGAAAGCCAGTCAGTTTGCAGTGGGCACCTCTCAAGGAAATCAAACTTGTCTTGGAGGATGGTAGATAAGACCACCAAATGCCACTTCTTGACAGAACAAGTGTGTTGGTAGAAGCTGAAGTGTGAATACAGAAGAGCAGCAGCGTATTGGCCTTCTGGGATGCCAGAGCACACTGCTGGTTCAGGTCCAGTTTTTCATCCACCTGAACCCCCAAGTCCTTCTCTGCAGGGCTGCTCTTGATTGCACTGTCCATGTTATTAATAAATATACTAAAGAGCACCGGTCCTAATACAGCCCTGAGGAACACTACTCATCATTTGCCTCCAGCTGGACACAGAGCCATTTACCACAACACTGCCTGCATCTATTCAACCAATTCCTTATCCACTGAACAGTCCACCCTTCAAATTCATGTCTGTCCAGTTGACAGAGAAGGATGTAACGCAGTACATATCGAAAGCCTTGCAGAAGTCTAAGAGGATGACATCAGTCAGTCTTCCCTTGTTGACCATTGCAGCCATTCCACTGTAGAAGGACACCAGATTGGTCAGGCACAACCTGCCCTTAGTAAAGCTATGCTGCCTGTCTCAAATTATCTCCTTGTCTTGCATGTGCCTTAAAATTGATTCCTTGAGAATCTGCTCCATGGTCTTCCCAGGCACTGAGGTGAAACGCACTTTAGTGTGGCATTAACAGTTTCAGCATGACAGAGTAAAGCCAATTCTGAATAAAGAAATAATGTTCTTGCTTTTCTGGTGTAGTACAAAAAACAGGAGATTCCATGCTATGCTCGAAAAGGGAATTTATTCTGCTATGTATACATACTGCACCTCCTTTCTTAAGTAATGCAGCTATTCAGGTATGCAAAGCCTCAGTCACCAAAATCTCCACACCTGACACTGCTGAGAGGACAACAGCATAAAGGTGTAGATTTGCCTAGAGGTTTTGCTAATAGATCTGAGAGTTTTTCTTGATATTTTTCTTTTAATTGTAAGCATTCAGTATGTTCACTGTTAAAACCTCTATTGGGAAAACAAAAACATAACACAACAGATCCTACTTAAAAGAAGAAAAAGTACATGCAATCAAGCAAGCTATGGCAAAGGTTGGGGATTTACATCATCACTGTTTATTTCTACTAGTCTATATTGTAATTCATATTTATCAGTCAGTAAACTTTCTACAAAAAAAAGAAAGGCTCTTCCACAAGGAAGAGAAGCAATTCAGATCATATCTACAGCTCCAAGTGGTTCAGGTATGAAAAGAGGCATCAGCAAGCTACATAAACATGATGTTAGACAGAAGCACACTACACTGAAACAGAAATTAAAAAAATGTTTTAACACCAGTCAGACAAATAACTTATGTGTGACAGTTCTAGGCAGTAAGTGGTCAGGGTAGTTTTCAGGGAGCAAACAGTGAACTTTCTGTTTAACTAGTATTCTAAGAGTTAAATGTACAAATCCTATTTTTTTTCCCAAATTTTGACATAAATAATTAATTTAAGAGAACCTTGATAGCCCTTATTTTTTGAAAAGTAAAAGAAAAATAATAACAAAATACAAATATCAGTTTTCTTATGGCAGTGATGAACTGAGATCTTTTTGTATTCAGATGAAAGGTATGTATTCATGCTGAGCTGAAATGGAAGAGACTCTCTCAAACACTGCACATATATTTTGAAACTGTGTAGAAGCTTAGCTAAGAGGAATGTCAACCTAAATATTCAATTAAATAGCTTCTGCTTTTTAAAGAAATACAGATAACTTATTCTGGTCTGAGCTGGTAACAGGTAATAGTCCTTTCAAAGAAAATATTGTGCACCACTGACAGAGATTGTTTTTCCAAACCATAACAATACACACGAAGTTCAGAAGTCACAATGTACTTCAGGCTGCGCAAATTGTTTCCTGAAGAGGAAAAAAATAATTCTCAAGCAAAACAAGCACTTAGTAATGACAAAATCCAAGAATTTTACCTGCTAGGCAACAACATACAGTCAATGTCAGGTCTCTTTGTCTTGGGAATGGCATAGAGTGGATACCTATCACCATGTCGAATCAACACTTGAACCGACACCAGCTTAAAATAATGAGGTGCATGACCTAAAGTGAGGAAAGGAGGGGAAGAGAAATATATGTTACCTGCATATACTCTCTTTAATAGAAGAGGAGGTATAATTAACTTGATTGCTTTGGTATTGCAATGAAAGAATCCACCCCTAACAAACTCAGTAGCCCAAGAAAGATTTCACTTCAAATTGCAAGGCAAGTTATACAAGACTGAGGTTCTTAGCACATGTCCATAGTACATGTGAAGTCCAACAACCACACAAGACATTATTCAAGCCCTGAACTCTGCCAGTGCAATAAGGTTATTCCATTTTTATAATATCTGTCTTCCAGACTCCATCATAATGATGGATTTTGCAGCATGTCTAATCTGCAGCTTTTTGATACACTCGTTTATAATTTATTTTTTATGCATTAGTGGGATATGCTAATGAGGGAATTCATTCAGACTACCCTGCTGCTGCAGCTGCTATAGGGTAAAGAACGGAAATATGCCTTCTAGCTGACCATGTCTAATGGTTTGGAATTCCAAAATTAATTACCTCTGTGGAGTTTTTTTCAGCGTTCTAAGTCAACTCTTTGCAATGCAGCTCACTTGTAAAAAGCATTACAATTCAAATATTAAATACCTACAACTCTCCCAGCCCTTTCTATTTTAGACCTAGAACTGGCCATCGGCTGGAGAGAGAACCACTTCCAAAAATCAAAACAAAAGAGAGGATCCAAAGGGAAGGAAGGAAGGAAGAACAGCGTATTTTGAATGACTTAATGTAATTCAGCAACCAGCTGGTGTTTGCTGCACCTTCTCCAAGCACCAAAGAACTGACAGTGCACAAAGTTAGCATTTCCAATGGCAGCACACAGAAACGAGCAACTCAAGAGTGGTTTGCATGCCCAAAGCTTACCTTCCATGCTGCGCTCAGCAATGGTGGGAATATTGCAGTAAACACGAGCTTCATAAACAGGATCTATGGCAGGAGGCTCAGTCAGCAAGTCAGGCATTATTCTTTTTCGGCTCTTAGGATGCAACCCATCTTCCCTGACAGGGTTTACTGGGATCAAATGCACTGAAAGATACAAAACATACATCATACACCTTTAGAGGATTTCAGAACATATAGGACTATTACTCTTTTATTATTGTTTTTAAGTAATTATGCACACAGGCTATAGTTCCCATGAAAGGATGTCTCAGCAGTACGCAAGTTTGCTGAGAATTTTTCCTGATTTACATAGCCCAGAAGAGCTCTGGCTATGTCAGTGCTTGGCTAAGACTGCTGAAGTAGATCTGGATGTAGAACAATGCTGCCTTTTGCACTCTTTTTGAAGCTGCTTTTTCTGTCAGTCTGTCATGAAGCTCTACAAGCATGAATAGGTAAAAAAGGGCCACAATAGGCCCATCTATCTCTTACCATTTTAACTTAAAAACTGACATTGAAGGACATCAGCAAAGACACAGCACAGTTATGACAACAGTGTTACAAACCACTGGGAAAACAAAGTAGTCCAGATTGAAGGAGCTGGGTTGTTCATCATTGTCCTCACTATTCCCTGCCCTTACCTTGCTACCTTTGCCATCTAGAAAAAACAAAGCACACAAAATATATTTGTTGAAATGTAACTGAGACTACCCAAAAATATGTTAAGTACAAAGAAATGCTGGTAACACACACTGCAGAGAAACTAACAGAAATACCATCACTAAGTCTTCTGACATGTAGGAGCATGCTGAAGCACACCTGAATTTAAGGCCAGAGTTGTAATGACAATGTCCTTTACCCTGCCTTGATGTGAAACTATTAGTTAATTTATGAGCCTCACAAGACTGCACTTGTAATAACAAATACCCACATTTATCTTTTTTTATTGGTATTTCCTGGTGTTTTAACCAGAAGTTTTAGAAGTGAAAATGAGGTGTTCACATTTTTATCCCATTAATCTTCTATAGGGAGAGCTAAAAAAAAATGGAAAGAAAAGAAAAGCTAAGACAATTAATTTCAAAGCAAAACTTCACTAATTCTTCTGAGTCAGTTCCTCAGTTCCATCTTAACTACTAGCTCCAATTTTAGAGGTGAATTTGTTCCACAATGGAGTTAGGCAAAGTAAACTAATGAAGACAGCAAAGTGAAACACACAAAGATTTTAAGAGCATGTAGCCAGTAATACAACACAGACTCTTCATTCTTCCACCACAATACACTACACTGCAACTATTTTTTTGTGGTTACTCTTTGCCTGCCAAAACCAGAACCCAAGCATTTTCCATAGCCTTGTTAGGGCTGTTGACAAGGCCAACACCCGCAAAGTGGTGTGACTTCAAACTTCTCATTAAACTGTTCCAGACTTTGCATTCAGCTGTTCTTGGTGAGAATATTAAACTATAATTTTGACTTTGGCCATAAAACTGCAGAGCTCAGCTGCCACTGCAGCATTTATTTACCAGATACATTTTTTTAGCTCCTTCCATGCTTAGACTCACGTTGTTGTGAGACATGGCAAACCACTGACCAAGAATACAGAGACCTGGCGATATCTATCAAAGGCTGATAACTCTGGCTTAAAGGGGCTTGCAGCAAATTTATATTTGGGGTCTAAATCCCAAACCCAAGAATGTGTTACAACGGTTGCTGGACTTTGCACATGAACAGCACTACAAGACAGTACTTGTCTAAAGAGTATAAATGACAAACTACAGCAGTTATGTTATACTGGTCAAGTAACCAAGCCAGAAATGGTTAGGGCCAACAACTCTCAGCTTTCTGTAACAATTTTCTCTAAAGCAACTCACAACATTGCTACTACTCACTTCATATCAGAGCCACATAGAGTAGGCTGAAGTACTGACAGAATCATGGGATCATTCTGAGATCATCAAGTCCAACTTACTCTCAAGGTAATGTAACTCAATTCAGCTTAGACCCATGACAAGGGGAAACCATAGCCCAGTAGCAAACACTACAAACTCTGGCGATAAGATTTGGTTAGGAGGTATAAAAGCAAAAATACAGATCCTATTTTTTTATCTAGGGCAGTTTTAGCTACACAAAAACCTGAGCAGACCACATTTTTGCCCTGAGATTATTAAGTGCAGGAGTCAACAGATGCACACGTTAGCTTATTAAAATCAAGTGCCTGTGATTTCTGGGGCCAAATATTCTGTTTGCAGATAGCAAGTCTCACTTCTAGTCAAACTAGTTGATTTAATACCACAACACTGCCAGACAAATTTAAGAATATGGAAAAGCACTAAATCTGAAAGACAAACATCTACTTTCTTGAAAATATTAAAAATAAAATTTAACATTAAAAATAACAGTATTGTCAGTATACATGTTTGAAGTTTAAAAAGCCACTGACAGAACACCCTTAAAGAAGACTCTTAAGTCAGCACAGCAGCTTAAGAATATTTTGTGGACTGGAAATAGACTCAGAGATTAGAAATAACAATAGTTATATGTAATAACTTGTAAATATAAATAATGTGAAACAGCTGCTAAATATTGTTATTACTGTACAGTGAATAAATTTGGCTTGTACCAAGGAAGAAGAAAGGCCACGGCATTTCCTGACTAAATTACTACCACCCTGTCCATGCTCAGGTATCTCAGAGAGGGACTGGGCTAAAGGAGCTTCTAGTTTTGAACTCAGGGGTTCAAAGGGGAAGTAGACTAGATGCTCTTTCAAAGGTCCCTTCCAACACAAAGCATTCTATGATTCAAATTCAATGATTTAAATGTTCATAGGTTTGAAAAAAAAAATAAATATCAAGGCGCCCAAAAAAATCCAGTTGCTCAAATAAGCACTGTTATGACTAGGGGTATTTGCTTCTAGCACACTGGAAATGACACATATTGAGTAAAAACAATAACAACAAAATCCACCAAACTACCCATGCAAACACCTGAATCTTCTATTTAAATATGCTGAAAAGAAGAAAAAATTCTATGAACTGGGCACCAGTCCGGGCAGTCTACTGGAAATTTCCACTGAATGCACACACAAGAAAATAGCAAGTATTTGAGAATTAAGTGTGGGTGGGGTACAGACAATGGGAGAGAACCACAACACAAGAGCAAGGAGAGATGAATTCCAGATGGAAACCTGCCTTCTCTTTGCTCAGCACAATGACCCTGCAGAGCCTACCCAGCAAGGCTGGTCCTCCTCAGCCCTTGCTAAAACATCTCAGGAGCTACAACAATCCCCACAGTTTTGGTGCTTTGGGATGAGGGTCCCAAGTAACACAGCCCCACGTTTTGCTTCTGCCTGCTCCAAACAAAACCAGAGGTATTTTCCATACCAACACCAAAATCTCCATTGTTTCTCAATGGTTTTCTCATCATCTGCCACTCCCTGGGCATTGTTAGTACCTTGCATTTATGATGTTTTCTCCTTTCTCCCTCCCTATTCATTTCAAGTACTTGGCCTTCATGCTCCCCTGCTGTTTTCATTTATCCTACTTCTTAGCTCTCAAGTCCTTCTTTGCACACCTCAACCTCTCCAGCTCTCTGTGCACAGGAGGCTCAATTTGTTCTTTCATTTTTGTACTCCTTACACCATATTGAGCAGTTATCTAAATCTCTTTGAAGAGCTGACTGTCTCTCCATATCCAAGAATTTCATTACTCAAAGTCCTCCTCTGCAGTGTCAATTCACCTTTGTCTCCCGACTGGATTTTCTGGTCCATATGTAATGAACAAACCTACCAACAGTATTGGACTGACACTGTTCAGAGGGGGAAAGGGAAAATAAATAAAAATAACATTTAAAAAGCCCCTCATAGTGAGTTGAAATCCATCTTTTTGCCAAACTCAGTTCTACCCTTCCAGTTGTAAATCACTACAAGATCTAAGTTCTGCCATGCAGTTTTCACATCACTTTTTATAGCTTAGCACTGTTTTATATGACTTGCTCTATTAGTTCACAGCAACATGCACTTGCCCAAAATAGAAGTCTGCCAACGTGTACACAGTCATACTTAAATCTTTGATTCAGAGAGTTCTTGCACAGGGTTTTTCCACTGTGCTGCCTTTCAAAGCTCATATTTTACTACGACAGGAATACAACAATGTAAAACAGAACTGGAACAGATGATTTGGATCTGCATTTCCCACAGCCTAAGCAGTTAATAAAACAGATCTGAAACATATTTCATCATCTAACTGGAAGTTTTGCCAACACAAACTATAAAGTATATGTACATATTATTATAGAGGTAGTTTGACAACAAAAAAGGG
>NW_008669661.1:47724-50405 GCF_000695815.1 Acanthisitta chloris
CATAAACTTATTTTTAAAACTAAAGAAGCTGCATAAAAACTCCTTTGAAGTGTTAATTTTGAAAAGGCTATATCTAGGAAAAAATTGTAGAAGGTTACAGAAACAATAAAATTAATGAGACTCCAATGCAACTCTGCCCAGTGTCCCACCAAGCTGCAATTGTTTGAATCATGAAGTAAAAATAAACACTTGGGATAATATCAAAGAAAAGCTAGACCTGACTGAACAGTGAAACAGCAACTAGTGTCCTGTGAGAGACAGAGGGGCAGTGATCACACAGCACTACAGCCAAATGCTGCTGTAGAATCCCTCCTTCAATAATTCCTGAAGCTCCAAACTGAGATCATAGCTTTAAGTCAACAAAATTTGGAAGAAATAAAATCCAAACTCTGATACTAAGTTCAATTTAACAAGAAACCTTCGAGCAACTTTTAAATCACACCACAGAACCCGAAGACCAAATTTTAAATTTAAGTGAACAGTTTGATTAAGAAATGACTCTATGAACAAACCCAGTGGTGTCTCAGACATTGACGTTTGGTTTTATTCCCACTGTACATTAAATATGACCTATTTAAAGAGCAAAACGTTAATTCACCTGACTTCCATACTCCCCTCAGTTCCTGAATGGTACAAAATATACCAAAAAAAGACAAATATTAGATAAGTAGTTTCTAAGCAAGAGAGACAATAATTCAGAAGTGCTTTCAGTAGACTGACTGCAACAATTCCTACATAGCAACTAATCCCCTCTGGAAGAATGTCAAGTTTACCAAATCAGCTATTGTGCTCACAAGCCCGAGCAGGGAGCCAGTCTGATACACATTAGGGCTACAAAACTGACATGGATTTGACAGAATTCAATACAGCAGAAAACCAAACACAAAGCAAAATACAATTCATGTAGAAGAAACACCAAATTAAATGCTGAATCACTTCATTATCAATTTCTCTCCCACCTACAGTCCTACTTTCAGCTTGAAAAACAAAAAGGTAGCACCACTGTTTCCCAAGAAGAGAAAGAACTATCCATGAAAAAAAAATGTCACTAACATTTACCTAAAACCAGAAAGGTAGGCAATAAAATCAGTTTCCATTGCTGTTTCCCCTTGCAGCTCCAACCAGCCTGAGAAGCAGCAGCACAAGTAGCCATGTTAGTCTCGATTTTCTGACTAAACAGAGACCTGGAGTTTTCATCTTTTATAAAACAGAAGGTTCTTTCAGCCTCATGCAAATATACTATTTAAAACAGTCAAATAGTAATGCAGCCACACAGCAGAAATGAAAAGCACAGCAACCCACTGTAGGTAACCTTATGCTGATGGGTAAAGAAAAGCAAATGCGAGTGTTGGAGAGCACAAAAAGGTATTTATCCACTTCTACCTTTCCCCTCACCCCTTTTCTACTCCTAGCAGGGCACTAACAAGGCTGCCTAGCACAGAGAACACTCAGGCTTCTCAAAGTCTGGGGATGAATATGAACTTCATAGATTCATAGGATCACTAAGATTGGAAAAGACCTCTAAGATCATCAACTCCAACCATTAACTCACCACCACCACATTCACCACTAAAACATGTCCCCAGATGCCATTTCCACACATCTTTTGAACACTTCCAGGGATGGTGATTCCACCACTTCCCTGAGCAACCTGTTCCAGTGCCTGACCATCCTTTCAGTGAAGACATTTTTCATATTATCCAATCTAGACCTCCCCTAGCACAACTTGAGGCAGTTTCCTTTAGTCCTGTTTCTTGTTACCTGGGAGAAGAGACCGACCCCCACCTGGCCACAACATCCTTTCAGGTAGTTGTAGACAGCGATAAGGTCCCTCTGAGCCTCCTTTTCTCCAGGTTAAACACCCCCAGCTCCCAGCTGCTCTTCTAGTTGCTCTCTCCCTGAAAAAAATGGAAGCTAGAAAAGAAGAAGCATAGGTAAGAACAACCAGAAAGAGGCAAGAAGCTTTGAAACAAACTGAGATGGGCAGAAAAGGTGAAGATGTTCACAGCAAGAAAAACAGCCTGGAAAAAGTGGATAAGGCACCTGTGGGCTGAAGAGTACACAGTGCAACACTGAAGGTACATGCTGCCAGTCGAGAAGCAAAGCAGCCTGAGCACAGCACTGCCAGAGCTCCAATATCCTGCCACCCTGGGCCTGGTCCTTGCCACCCCATGCCTGAGCAGCACATCCCCAGGGTCACTTTCAGAGCTCTGCTTTGGATTACAAATGCACATTCGGGCAGCAATGAAGTTCAAATGTGCCTGTGTGACACTCAATCCACCTTTCTCATTTTCTTCTTTTGTACAGCTAAATAAAGGCTTTGACAGTCTCAAAGGTAAGATCTGTATAAACAGTGAGGACCTTCATCCATAATGCATAATGCCACAGTCACTCGTGCTGTATTTGAATGCTGAGTAATCAAACAAACAAAAAAGGCTTATTAGCCTCACACTGGTCCAAGTATCAAGTCCTGTTAAGAAAAGTAACTATAAAAATCTTTTAAAAGGCTTTCTAAGCCTGTGAACATAAGCTTCTAAGCTTCAGATTTTATACTTATGTAAAATATAAATGGAGCTATTAAACTTTTACCAGCTTAAATTTTCCCTGGCTTTTAGTTTAAGAATGTGTAGCTTAATTAAAGAAAAAAACTCCTGTAAATTTTATTTTAAATCAAACCTCTT
>NW_008669662.1:0-7636 GCF_000695815.1 Acanthisitta chloris
TTAAATTCTATGATTCTATGATGATGACTTCTAAGAAGCTGAGCTTTGGGCTTGCTCTTTTTGTAAATGCAAGCTGAGACTGCAGCAAACAAGCGATTTTGGAGATTGGATATTGGTGGCATCTACATGGACCTAAAGTATCTGTCCTTTAATGCAGTCCTGTCCAGGCTTCTTACCTAGATGCTTGTTCATTCATTGGAACATAGCCGGGCAAAAGCAGATTGTAATGGAGAGACTGTAGTTCTTAAGTTCAGCAGCAGCAGACTCAAAAATTTAAGACAAGTTATGGCATGGCAAACTAAACAAAACAGATGCCTGGAGAAAAGAAAAGAGTGAGAAATCTGACTTAGAACTAGGAGACTCAGATTTAGTCTGAGTGGGATTAGAAAGATTTGAGTCTGCTTGTATTTTAAGCTTGCTGGTTCAGTAGTTCTCTGCAGACTTGGTAAGAAACTTGATGAAGCTCACTAGCAGAACATTTCTTGTTCAGCCTCAGTTTAGGGAGCTGGCTTTTGCTTATGTGTGAGTAGACAACTGTTCAGAGGGAATATTGTGCCATGACTTGGTAAGAATAGGTTTAGGAGCAGTGAAAGAGTGTCTGCTTGTATTTTAAGCTTGCTGGTTCAGTAGTTCTCTGCAGACTTGGTAAGAAACTTGATGAAGCTCACTAGCAGAACATTTCTTGTTCAGCCTCAGTTTAGGGAGCTGGCTTTTGCTTATGTGTGAGTAGACAACTGTTCAGAGGGAATATTGTGCCATGACTTGGTAAGAATAGGTTTAGGAGCAGTGAAAGAGTAGAGTTTGATGCAAAGTGGAAGCCCAAGTCTTTGGGACTTCAAACGCTGGACAGGGTACAAGATCAGTGAAAGTAATCTGGCATTTGTAAAGGGAGGGACTGGTTGATCTTGTAGGTCTTTTTATATCTCCAAGCTTCAGTCTCGCACTCTGACGTGAATGATGGCACTAGTCTTGGAAGAGAACGAAGCCAGTGGCGTGGGCAGCGTCACGTTCGCAGACAGTTTCCATATTCTGGTAAATTTAGAAACCTGGCAGAGCAGTTGTGCATTTGCTGTATTCCTTTGAGACTATCCCAATTGTTTTGGTTATGTGGAAGGAGCATTATGTACGGTAGCTGGAATACATCTTAGACACTGGCAGGGATTTGGCAATGTCAGAGTTCCCTATCAGGATCATCATAATATTAATTCAGTGTTTAAGATTATGATGTAATTAGCAACCGCTTAATTAATTCCCTCTTCCTCTGTAATACAGGCCAATCTGTTAGCTGCTTCTTTTCAAGTTGGAGGTGATAATTACCCTCGTGGACCAGAGATAAAATGAGAACCAACTCAAGCCTTTATGGAAGGCTGATTTGAACCTCCCTCCACTTCAAAGTTGTTCTTTGAGGTTGTGAAGATGCTTTGAAAATTTTGTCTTCTTAATGGTCTCTGTATAGCTGTGCAGCTCCTGAGTTTACCAGGGGCAAGAGAGCCTGAAAAGCCAGAAAAAAAGTTTGCTGTGCTCAGTTTCCAATTTGGAAAACAGGAAACCTCCGCAAGAAAGGAGTGTGCCTGTTTGTAAATGATTTCCAGCTTGGTCCCCTCTTGGATGCACTTTTGAGCTTTTGACTGTTTCCCTATTGGCCGTTCCACTCGCATTGTCTCAAACCAGGTTTGATCCTCTTGCCTCTCTAGTTTTTATGATACATCAGCTATGCTTTATGCCTTTCCTAGGCATGTTTGTGGGAAAGGTGGGGCTAGTATCGGGTGTCAGAATGGGACACTACACCTTTAGTAAGGAGATTTTAGGAAATCTTACTTTTGATGGAAGTTATGCAAATGGTGCTTCATGGCAAGGATCTTGCAGTTCAAATGGCAGGTTAGTGGACAGGCTCCTCTAGGTCTATGTTCTCTTTTCTCCCTCAAAACAGGACCTGTCTGTTTCTGTTCCATTCACTGGCATACTGACTGTAGAAAGAGAGAAACTTTAGTCATAGGAATTGTAAAAGACCCTAGATCTGTTTTCAGAAATCATTAAGGCACTTAGGGGTCTAACTCCATTGTTTGTGGCTATGTCCAGCTAACAGGCTTTAGCTGGATCCCCATATTGTGGTTTTGTAATTGGGTATCTGACCCTTTGGCCCTGTAGTCCTTTGTGCAGTTGAATATCCCCAAAAGTACTGCTGGTTGTCTAAAATGAATGAGCTTGTTTTCAGTCACTCTGCTCCCTGCTGAGCCATCTACCAGGAATGAGCTGGTTAGGCAAGCTGGAGGTGTGAAGATGAAGTGTAGGATAACTGGTGGGACACAGACAGGGTCTGCATGGCCTCTGTTACTAGCAGCAGACCTCACTGTGGAAGCCCCAGATGGCTGACAGAGAATGGGAGTCTGCTGTGCAAGGTGCTGTACAGAGATTAGGAAAATGCTTTGAGCTTCTCAAATAGAAGATATTACAGGAGTGTCAAGTGTTGCTTATTTTTAATAGCTACATATCAATGAGGCCCCTGCATTGCATTCTGTAAACATTTATTGAAATTGAAATTTTAATTTTAATTTATTAATGAGTCTGTTACCACAGACTTCACTGTGGAGCCTAAACTTTGAAGCCTAAGCTGCATACATTCTCCTTAACAGAAGTCTTATTGTTTTGATAACTGCAGAGCTTGCTCAACATTTCTGGTTTCATTTGCAGACGGCAGTTATCACCTTTGACTACCTCACCTCTCTTCGGAGTGTCCCATATGGATCAGAGGAGTATGAATTCCTTAAATCACAGGTAGGTAGTAGCACTGAACTGTGTTCCTTGGAAACTCTGCGAGGCACGGATGTGTGTTGCCAAAGCCATTGCTGTAGAGCAAACCATCAGGCTGTCAGCATAATAATTCAATATGCTTTCTACCGAGTTGTTAACAGCAATATTAGATAACAGCTCCATATAAGATAAGCTTCTTGCAGGATCTGCATTGCCTAGTGGAGAAGGTCCCTTGTCACAAGTAGCCACATGCAACCAGTGCTCACTTACGTCCAGTAGAGATTCGGGTACTTGGTGTGTGGGGTAAGATACATTTGGGCTCTGTCATGGGTTCTCTGCTGCCCAGACTGGTTGTGTGGAGGTCAGCTGCTGAGAGTGGCTTGGCTGTGGTTTCTTGTCTTACATATTGGCTGAAAATGGCCATAATGTGAAAGTTGAGGGACTTAAGTAAAAGGAGTGTGTTGAAGGGGAAGTAATAGAGATGTATTAGTCTTGCAGATCTCTGAGGAAATGAGAATTGGGCAAAGTATGTACATCTTGTTGAAAAACATGTTGTGTTTTGTGATCAGTAATTAGCATTAATAGAAAAGCATTTCTAGTGAGAAAGAAGGTAAGTACTCCTACTGCTCCTCTCAAGTCTTGTGCTGCACCTTTCGTTCCAGCCTACAGCCCGGCAGTACCTTTCACTGTGAATGACACCCAGTTTTAGTTGAGTGCACATGGTGCATGTAGCCAGGGTTTCTCTGATATTCCAGCTCAAGGACTTTTTGGAGTGGGAAATATGGCTTGTGCCAAATTAGGCAAGTCTGCATAGTGTGTTTGAAGTAAGGTCTTTAACCTCATTTTAGTTCTTAGTGCATGTAGGATTTAGGGCACTGATGTGGTTATAACGCATGAGGTGGTGCTCTCCAGGGATTGTCAGACTGAAGGGACTCTAAAGCTGGAAAAAAGCTTTAGGCAAGGTAGAAATTGGTGACATTGGACTCCAGCATGTTTTAGTATTCCTCTGGCAGAAAATCCACATCATCAGTATGGCCTTAGTGTATTTGGAATAGTTTACAGAATGGCTTCTTTGGGCTTGTTTTCATCCTCTCCTGTCTAAAGATGCTAAGCTGTTCTGTTGTAGCTCCCTATCCCAGTTGAGTGGCACTGATGCCCTGGCATAAACTGGAGATAGATGTGTTGGAGTCTGGAGCTTCACTGTCCATCTGTCTATGTCCCTGCCCTGTGCCTTTGAAACCTGGTTTGCAGAAGGACTGCTTGTAGCTTTCTTGAGTGACATCCAAGTTATGGAGTTATCAGTGCTGTGGACAGCTTATCATTTGGCGGAGTTTGCAGCAGCCATTGCAGATTCCTGACTTTTTGCTGTGTCTCTCCATGGCTTCATTAGCCTCTGTCATGCTGGTTTTGATGGTTTGTCAATCTATGCCCTAAGCAGCCAGAAAGGGCCTTGTTTGCTGGCACTGCACAGAACTGTGCCCTGCTTGCTTGACAGCCAAGACTAGCTGAGTCAGCCCCTGCATGTGGCAGAGCCAGCAGCAAGCACAGCATGCCAGTATGGCACAAGAGGACTCTGTGGCATGGCCAGCACTAGCCTTTGGCTGCATAAAGGAGAGTGAGCTGGGAGATAGGAGAAAGTAGGCACAGTCATAGCAAGAATCAGTAAAACTCGATGGCCGGTGGAGGTCTGTCCTGCTGTCAGCAGGTGTTATGGAGTGCCACCACTGAGCCTGGCAGTGACAGCACTTTTGGGGTCCTCAGCAACATTCCTGTAGAGCTTGTGCTAGTGAAGCATCAGTTTGGCTTGTGAGACTTTTTTTTGGGCCTGGGCAATTGCACGCCAAACCCTTTATCTCACTGCAGTTCTAAGTGAATGGCAAGCAACCCTTTACTATCTTGCAGCTTTTTTAACACTCTGTGGAAGCTGATTTTGTTGGTCTTGTGCTTGCTCAGAATCACTTTTAGGAAGTTGCCCCACTGTAGTTGATACTGAAGATCAGTCACTTCAGGGGGCCAAGAGGATGTGAATGCCCCTCCCCAGTAAGTGTTGTGTGTTAAGGATACTTATGCAGATGTTGCTTCTACTAGCTTCTGTCCTGGATAGGTCTCTGGTGCTCTCAGCCATTCATTGTACTGTCTGGGGCATGCTTGCAGTTGGGAGTGGAAAACACTTTTTCTGTGCATCTCCTGCTGGTACTTAGCATATTGGTGGGTGCTACTCCAGTGCAAACAATACTTAATTCACTCTCCATGGATTCCCAGTGAGCCATTAAACTGAAGTCTCTAAATTACACATGGCCTCAGATGGGAGACAGGAAGTTTCAGTGGCAGCACCAGTCCCAGAGCTTGTTGGGGCCAAACAGGGACATAGTCATTAGGAAACAATTAAATGCAAAGCAGATTAAGAAGGAAATGGGTTCCCCAGGGTCTTTTAGCCAGGTTCCTGCTTAGCTCCAAGGAATTCTCTTTGATCTTACTGTATTTTTCTGTCCCTCATGGACTACTTTTGATGCTAATACTTTCAGTCCCTCAGTTCTTGGCACCTTTTTCTGGCCAGCAGATTGCGGGGGTTGTAATACTTTCCATGAGTCAGGAAGCAGTAGATGGGAATTCACTGTGTCCCCTGAAGTTGGTTTGCCTTTCTCTGGTCCTCCTGTCAGCCAGGAGATATGAGAATCCTCTTTCCTGATGGTACTAATAGCCCTTCATCAGCAACAAGAGAAAAAAATGATTTATCTTTTTCATTCCTGCCCCTGCCTGAAGCAGGGATGAGCCTGCCTAAGTGCTCAGGCTTTATGTCCATCCCAGTGGTTGCTTCATCTCACCGCTGGTGGCTGGACCACATAGGAAACTTGATCTTTGACCTGAGCTAAAGATCCTTTCCTGGAGTGTTTGCCCTTTTCCTGCATATGATAAACACCAGTGTACTGATGCCAAGGCCAGTGGTAGCCATGGTTGGCCCCAAGACGTTATGTTTGTAGGTCTAGTGATGGGAGCATTAGGGGAGATAAGAGCTTTCTTCAGTTCATGTCTGTTTCATTAAATGATTCTGGACATCTTTGCACATGTAAGCTTGGGCATTTCTTTTTTTTTCTGCCCCTGCTTGCACTGTGTCAGAGGAGGAGGGAGGGCAGCCTGCTCAGTGCCATTTCCTTACCTATAGCTTTCTCAACAAACCATTTCATTCTGTAGAAGGCTACATTTCTCTGACATTCTTCTGCCTCCTTAAGTGTTGGCCTTTTTGAGTGTTTGTCTCCTCAGTCTCAAGTCAGCCTACCTTGTGACATTTCCAGTGTGCCTTTCATTGTAGCATCTGGATGTCTTGGCTGACACTTCTTATATTGCTGACAACAATTCTGTTGATCCTGCTGTCAGTCAGGAGGTGTGTCACAACATGCACTTTGTTTAAGGGTTGGCATCAATGGGATTCTGAGTCACTGTCAGTGTGGTAAGAGGATTCCAATGGGTCAGTCAGTCACCTTGCAGAGTTTGGTACAAGTGACCACAGTTGAAAATCTTGGGCTGAGCATTTTTTTGTCATTTTCCTCTGTAAGACAAAAGGCTACTGCTTTGAATGTGGATACCGGTGGGTTTTTTTTTTTAATGGGGAGGAGATAGCAAGGAGGAAAAGGATCTGTGGTCAAGGTGTCTCAAGAGACAGTGAGAATCCATTCTTGAATTAACTTTGCTGGCCACAGAATTGCTTTGTCAGGGAAAAACTATCTGGGGAGGTTAATTAAATACCCTCCTTTTGAGAGCAGAATGAGGATGTTCTCCTCATTCAAACTTACGGTTATTGGGCTGTCAGTACCTGGGCAAATCTTTGGGAAGCGTAACCTTGTGCCATCATTGCACAGAATACAATTTTTTGTTCCTTGGAGGCTATTCCTGGCATTTGTTGTATTTGCTTCTCACAGTGGAGTGGGTGTTTTCAAATGAGTTTTGTCTCACAGTGAAGTTGCCCAACTGAAGGATCCTGGAAAGAACAGGAGTGGGTGTACATGTGTGTGTGTTTTTCAAAAATAACCTACAGTTTCTGGATAGTTCAGACCAATGAAATAGCCTGTGTCTTTGGACTTTCCTCGTGATTCAGTAACACTGTGTGCCTTAAATAATAAGTGATGTCCTAAAATAGTTTCTTCCTGATGGAGGTGGATTGCATCTGCAGAGAGAAGTACCCAGGAACTCTACATGGCATTCCTTCAAAAAGGCAGCCATGAATGGGGACTGTGGGCTGTTCTACACCACAGCCAGTATGTGCAGTGGTGGGTCTGGTTGCTTGTGCTTCAGCCTGTGGTGAACTGAGGTGAAAAGCAAATTAACTTCCCTATGAGACATGGAATAACCATTAGGTGGCAGTGACTTTCTGTCACCAAGCTAAATGGGTACCACTAATAGAGAGGTGAACAGCTTCACAGTCCATCCACAGTCCCTAAGCTGATCATGTTGGTTGCCCTATTATGTGCTCCCCAGGGTACCTCTTCATCTGAAAGGCATGGTCGACACTAATGCAGTCTAAAAAAGCTACTAGCAAGGCCAGCTGGTGGCTTGATGACTCTACACTTGAGCGGTGCTGTCTAGCAAACTTCCTGCCAACACATAGAGCACAAAAGCTTTGCACTGAAAACACATGACAAGCTGTAAAATAAATCTTATAATTATAAGACACTTCCTTTTCCTCCTTGTGCTTTCTAGAGTGGTGTCAGCTGAATGTTCTGGCCACAGCATCTCTAGGTTTTAATTCTGTACCAATAGGAAGGTCCATTTTTTCTGGGGATGTGTGCCTATGAAACAAGATGTTCTTCAGTCATCTGCAGTGATTTATTCAGAGAAATGGTCCATCTACTGTGACATTCTTGGAGGAGGAAGAAGGAGAGAAGTAAGG
>NW_008669662.1:7660-11448 GCF_000695815.1 Acanthisitta chloris
TTTTTCCTGGCTGTGCACCCTTGTTCCTGAAGGCTTCTATCCAGGAGCATGAGTGTGAGCTGTCGGGTACAGCGCTTGCCCGAGTGGTCTCTCAGCTCGCCAGCAGGAGTGACAGTGTACTTTGGGAGCATTTAGCCTTCTCTCCTCCAGGTGGGGCTGTCCCTTTTTGTTTGGATCCCTGAGGTCCTCCTCACTTTGCTTCCTTACAGCTGCTGAAGAGGTACATAGTAGCCACATGAATATCTGAAGAACATCTCAACTGGTACAGTGAGGAAACCATTAGAAAGCTCTTGAAGGATGCAGGCTGCAAGGAGCCTGCATCATGAGAAACATTATGAAAAGAAGAAATGGAAAGTGAAGAAATAATCGTGTTTTATTTACTGTTCGGACTATGCCTTGAGTCCCAACATGAAATGAACAGCAGTGCAAAATCAAGAGATATAAGAAGTGATGGTATCTTTGCTGAAGAGCTCATGGTCGATTTGCCTAGATTTCCACCCTAGATGTGTGCAGTGCAAATAGATACAAACATGGGATTTCTCAGAGTTGAAGGTCTGTGTAAAGAGGGAAGGAAACAAAAAGCAGAAATTGTTTAGGATACCACTGTAAGTGACTTACGGCTGATCCCACTGACTTTGGATTAAGCCCTAATTAGGGATGTTTTCTTAATGAAGGGCTGTGTAGCCTTGAACTGGTGTCCAATTTATGTGGTTGTTGGAAGCCACCCATAAAATCAGTAGAGCTGGCTTGAGTGTAGAAACAATCTTATGAGACTAGGAAAAACAGATATCTAAAACTTTCATTTGGGGATAGAGACAATGTGATGTCAAATTGGACTTCTCAAGTATTGTTTTGTTTGCCCTTTGAGTCCTTAACCAGACCCATATTGTGGATACTGTTTCCTTTCCTAAGGCTGTTGTAGTCAGCTTGTAATGAAACACCATCTCGAAGGATCCCAAATGAGGAGTATGGAGATGTAAAATCAGGAGTGAAGAGAGTAGTGTGGCATGCAGAGGATATTTCATGTATCAGGCCAGGTTGAAATTTCAGAGCAGGACTGAATACTGTAGATTTGCTCTGCTAAACCAGTGACCTTATCACATTCTCCTTAAAGTGTATCTGATAAAAGAATGTGCTGGAGGGTAGCTCACAATTATCTCACCTGTCAAACCAGTGTCTTCATTTAGTCAGTTAAGCCAGTGGTGAGGGAATTGCTGTGGTGGGTGGTGGGTGGTGTCTGGACTTCTTGGCAATGTGGGAGGTGTCTTAGTGGGGTCCAGGCAAACCCTTCTACATATTTGGGGTGTACCCTAGTTGAATACTTGAGGGTAAGGTGCCTCTGAAAGGGACTCTGCTGTGTTCTTCCTGGTGCCCCAGGACCAGGCAGGACTCTGTCAGGCTGAGGAGGCCCTGTAGACTAGGTAAAAAGGAAGCTATGTTTCTCTTGCTGATTTTAGTCTAGGAACAGAGCAAAACGTAATGTTTAGTGCCAGGTTTTAAAGCTATCTTTTGCTTTATTTACTGGGGTGTTCAGGTGCCCTGCCTAGAAATCTGCATTTTTGTACATCTGGATAGACCCATCTGTTTGCCTGTAGGCATGTGCCAGTGTGTTGAGGTGGGAGTGCTTCTGGTGAAGTAGCCACTTTGGAGACAAAGGTTCAAAGGTGGCCTTGGAAGAGTCAATCCAAGATGGCAATCACATTCACTGCTAGACTTGTTAAGTCTGCATTTGGTCCCATAGAGCAGGCTTGGGCAGTCTTTTCTTGTATTACTTTTGGCTTGAGAGTTGTATCTCAGTGGCTGCAAATTCTGCTGATGGTGCACCATTCAGAGCAGCTTGCTGCTCCTTCCTCTGCAGCAGCATCGTCTTGGCAGGTCTGACACCAGTAACAACTTGTTTTTGTCAGTGTACTGAGCCAATGTGACGTGGAAGGGGCCCACAGTGAGCAGATAAACACAGTGACAAGGGTTGTCTTTATACAGCCTCCACTCTGTTCCTAGTTCCACTTAACAATGAATTTGCATGTGAGCCTGCACATATACATATATACTCAGTGTTTTATGAAATGCCTGCTGCCAAGCCTGGATCTGTTTACTGTCGTGCCAGTTTTGCTGAATTTAGAGGTAAATTCACTGAAAAGGTCACTAGCGGAATTGCTTTTTCAAAAAAAACCTGTCTCCTAAAATGTCTTTACTGCCCCTGCGGTCTTTGTTTGAAAATGTACTCATTTTGAGTTGCCCGTGAACTCTGTAACTGTGCAGCCTGTTTGTTATTGTAGGGTTTCTCTGAACACAAGTTGTTTTTTACAGAATTGCTGAAGGGCAGCAGGCTTTGTTTATCATAGCATTGTTGTGTGGAGAGAAGTAGGGAAGATATGCTTTCCTTTGCATTCACAGTCAGGCAGCACAGCTGGGCATTTCCAGGGCACAGCAGGAGCTGTTTCATCTTCTCAGTGCCCGAGTATCACCTGTTCTGTCTCTCCTCTTCCTCTCCAGGACAACTTCTCTGCTTCAGTTTGTTTCAGTAAGCTGAGATGTTGCTGTGGCAGTATGAATTGGGAGTTATTCCCTGCCAATATACGGGGTGGTGATCCTTGACTGGAGAGCGTAGTTATAATGAAATGATGGCTCCTGAGCCATGGGCAGTGAGAAACAGCAAGGCTGTTAGCTGGAACCATGCATTCCTTACTCTGAGCTGGTGCTTGTGCTGGGTTGTGTGCTTGAAGACAAGAGGTCACGGCAACCAGATGCATGTCAGGGGCTCCCGAGAGCTGTATCAGCTCCTGTCTCCCTGACTGGCAGGGTTAGATGCACTGCAACTTTCCTTGACCTCCACTGTCTGCAAACACCTCAGGTTAGAGTCTGAATCTGTACCAGGAGTGAGTGTGATGTTTGGTTATTTTAAACCTATGTTTTGATTTTAGGGTAGCAAGTTCTTGGTAATGTGGTTGAGGACTGAGCAAAATGCATGCAGAAGCACGTCCACTCATTCATCCCTCTGGGTGTGTGCCCATGTGAACGCATGCAGCTTCCCCCACTTGCCCTGCGCAGCTGCCCTCTCTGTTCACCTGTGCTGCCATCCTGTACCAGGCCTGAAGCAGCTTCCTGCCTGCCCCAGCTGGTTGGTGCCAGCTTGGATACAGGTTTACCCCACATGGCCGTGCATTCATTGGTAACTCACGTGGGAAGGATTTACCACAATCTTAGTTTTCGGAGAGAACTGAGGCCCAGGCTCTGGGGGGTTCACTGCCAAACCCAGGCAGGACCGCTCTTGCAGGCTGTGGCTTTGCATACTTGTGTCAATGGCAGTCAAGCCAGCAGGTTTCCTCTTCCCAGTCCCTTTCTGGAATAGGATTCCCAGCTCTGGCAGAGCTTGGTCCTCACCTGATACGAGCCTCCACACTGTGTGTGCCTTAGCTTCATTTCTGGAAGTCTCATGACAGAAGCAGTGAGATGTCAGGTTCTGTAACATGCTGAAATCTAATGAGCTCATAGCCCAAGGAATTCTTCCATTTACAAACAGCTTAGAAACCCATTATATATCGTATTAGTATGGATAGTATGGGAAGACTAATGCAGGCATGTGAACTTTATTTGAAAGATACTAAATTTAAATAAAGCAACAGTAGAGAAGTCAAACTCTGTCCTTTTGCAAAATCCTTGAAATGGTTGAATGTATGTGTAGCTAATAAAGAAAAGTTCCTTTAAATAGTGTTCACTGCTTATAATTGTTGGACATATGTATAGTAAATTAAAGAAAAAATGATGTATAGATAGACCATTTCCCT
>NW_008669662.1:11479-50505 GCF_000695815.1 Acanthisitta chloris
TCCTTCCAACTGCATTGCTCAACAAATTTCATCTCAAGAGGGGAAATCAGCTCTCAATTGCAACATGCCTAGTAATTAACCGCACTGTAATTCTGATGTGCAGTGCTGTCACCCACCATCGGGTGGGAGTGGAAAAGGCACTGCATTTTGTTGATGGTTGAACATTTGTTTTCCTCATCATTTTGACACCAGAGGTAATTGCCATTCCTGAAATACTCTCTCGCTACCATTACAAAGCAAGTGTTGGGGACAAACTAATTATGAAGAATCTCGTTATGACAGATTAATAGGCCAACAGAGAAGACTTCTTTTTCTTTTTTTCAGGCAACTGAATAGTAAAATCTAACAGCTCCCATATAACTGCTAGAAACACATGCTTCTCTGTAAGCCAACACATTTTTTGTTGGAGATGGGGGATTTGCAAAACTAGGACTAGAGTATAGAATGGGTTTCCAAGTTTGCTTTTATTGAGCTTTTGGTTTCCCAGTACTATGTGCCAAAATGAGTTTGAGTCTGGGCATTGCCATATGGAGGGGAGGTCCTCATAGCTGGTATTGGACCAGTGTCTTCTGTCTGAGTTGTGGTTGAGCTGTATCATGAAGGCTTGGAAATGAGGAATGCTGGGCTTGTGGATTTGATGGATTTTAGAACAAGACACGAAGTCATTATCCGGACTGCTTTATTGCCACTACAGGTTGCCTGTGTCAGTGAGGTCAAATCTGATGTGCTGGTTGAATTCCAAGTGGCCAGTGATGTTCTGTTTGCTTGTGTGCTCCCCTGGAAGTTGCAGCTTACCTGCTCTAAATTATTCTTGAGGGGTGCTTTCTGGGAACTGCTGTGATGTGGCCCACAGATCTGCCTTCCTGTAGCAGAGGTGATTGAGGCACCCTGCCTCCCTGTGACTGAAGCATTCTGTCAGCGCTTAGAGGGGAAGGACTTTGAAATACCTGTTTTTCTCATTGCTGTGCTTAGAAGCTCACCAATACGTGTCTTGGTAATTGTGCTTGCAAAGAGGCAGTTAGATGTGTATCTCATATTTGACTGACTACTGTGGGATGCTAGTGAATGCCAGGAGCTGATGAGCAAATGATTAAGAGGGAACCAATTTTAGGCTTCGGAATAGGCATGATGTAGATTTAAAGAAGCTTCTGGATGAGGCCTGTTCATGTCTCACTCAAGTTGTCAGGTAGTAGTCACTCAACAAAGGATTTTTTCAGTTGGGACTGAGTTCCCTCTTACCACCTCCAGCCAAGTGTTTGTACCTGCAGCACTCTGTCCCTGTCCAGAAACGGAGCAAATCTTCGGTGGCAATCAATGCACAGCCACCTTTGTGCCATGATTGCCTTAATGAGAGAACAGCGAAGCTCCATTCTTTTCCAGGGACCAAATCAAGACCATGTTTATCACATTTTCCATCTTCTCCTGCTTGCTGACATCAACTCTCAGTTTCACTGTGACTTCATCCTTCTTCATGGGATCTCTGTGTTCAGTATGTAAATGTTTTAATATTAAATATTTGAGTCTAGAAGTCAGAGATAGCATTAGTTTTGTATTACTAGCATCTGATTTCATTTCTTTGCTTCATGTCCATCTTGTGTAGTGTTAATTCTCTATGGTCCTTCTTGGCACACAAATTTTGTCTTTGGGACTATCCACAGTGACTGCATTTTGCCAGCAATGTCTGATTCTTTGGAGAGTCTTAGTCAGTATTATTATTCTATCAGGTTTTGCGCCAATTGCCTTTTGTCTTGAGTTTACTGTTTACCTTCCAGCCAAGGTTGGAAATTAGCCTGTTGATGGAGATTGCCTCTTGTCTATTCTCTCCACTGCAGTGTCACCTTTGTTTTTTTCTTGACCAGTGTTAGCCTCTTACACCATATTCTTCTCCTTTTGACAAAGGAACCTTGACTTTTACTTATGTGAGACTTAGGTTGAAACACATGGATACCTAGATGGTGTTTTCTTTTTAGAATTGTGGCAAACACTGCCCAATATACAGTTTTCTCCACAGTGAATTTGTAACTGGGTAGTGATGGACCTGGCTTTCCTTACCCTGCCCTTTAGGATACTTGCATAGGAGATCTGTGGTAATAAGCATATTTTAAATCAAGAAGAAAGCCACCCTAGGTTTCTAGTTGATAAAGCCCACTTCCTGATACTTGTTGTTGCTTCTCTGAAAGGATAGGGGATAAAGGTAGGGATGTTCCTTCACAGGAAATTATGCAGAAATCTATTCTATAATGTTCGAGGCTGAACCACTCTTAAATCTTGACCAGTCACTCTGATCTGGATGAGACAGGTAACCTGGAGGTGGAGGCTTTCTGCTCCTTTTCTTCTTGTCTGTGTGCACAGCTCCCCATACACTGGTGATGTTTCCTGTTGCACCCAATTCCTTGTAAATAAAATAATGTCTGACAGTGAGTCTGCAGGTGGAAGAACACTCTGTTTCCTTAAAAATAGAATAAGACAAGACATCCAACAGCTTTACTGCCTGTTTTACTCTAGGTTCTTACGATATGTTTAATGTTTACAAATGCAGCATCCCAGCCTCATGGATGCTCATTCATTTCTTAGATGAGAAGGAAACTCAACAATGGGCAATGGAAAGGGCAAAATGTTGAATATGAATAGTATATAAAGATGGTCTCAACTTTATTCCCTTCACAACTTTGGAGAGCCACAGCCAAGTGCAGGGGAGACATGTACAATATTGTTCATTGTGATACCAGCTGCGGTAAAGGCAATTGCCTCAGGTACTGCTGGGGGTAATTCCTTCTGCTTATCATGGAAGCAAAAGTAATCTACTCTGGATAATGAATAACCAACATGCAGCCTCACCTGGGGTCTCCTTTTGTTCATCTCAGTTTGGTGCCATGTCAAATATTCATGTTTTACTTCATTAAACTGCTATCTCATGCTATTTGAAAGTGTCACTGTCAAAGCCAATATTGGTTCTCTCTCTTGCTTGTGTTCCTAGCAGCAATAGGGATTCAGTAGACCAAATCCTGCCTTCACTGGCACCCACATAAGCCCATTTTTTCCAAATTCTGCTTCCATTGACACCTACAGAAACCTATTGTTTTCAGTGAGAAAGCACAGGAATGGCTGCAAGGAAGGATCTGACCTTCTAATTGCAGTTTAACAAGTCTATTGATTGTGTATGAATCAGAAGAGACACCAGCTCAGTCTCCCATAGTGGTGACATTGCTGGGATGCTAATAGACACCAGCTGCCTTTCTTGGCGTGGAGCTGTGTGGTGTTAACTGGATGAAAAAGCAGGAGATATTTATGTATATCTTCTTTTCACTGAAGTCAGCAACTCTGATACCCAGAAGGGAACAGACCTGCTGAGTAACAAGGGGACATTTCTTGGGTTTAGTTGTGGGTTTTTTTCAACATAGGCACTTTAAAAAGTTGAACTGCGCTTAGCCATCGGTGATGACTTACTGGCACTGCAGCCACTCTCTCTCTGTTGGATGTGGTGCTATGACAGTCACTGCAGTTTTTTGGAATTGACAGTGTAATCCCATGGTTGTTATCTCTCCTGACTTACTCGTCAATCCAATTTAATCACTTCTAGATATTTCATGTGTTACTGTCTCTTTCCTCTTCAGGCATCCTGTTCCTGTGGGAAGAGGTCTGTACTTTAAAGGTCAGAGCTTCTGAGATTAAAGAAGGGGAAAAGAATCTGCCTCTGTCAGTTTGGTAAGGGGCTGTACTTTCTTTAGAGAGACTGCAATGGAAACCCTTCTTTCTGGGTTCTGTCACCAAGCTGAATGCTGGTGCACATCTGCATGGCTGTAAGAGAGGGAGCCTGCTTGCTCTGCTCCCCTGGCCATTGGAGTGACCTGCCAGGAGAGAAGTTGCATATGTACAAGGGGGAGAAGCTGCTGTTGCACGATTTAATCTCCTGATGTTGACTCAGATAGGTCCTGACTGGAGGTCAGCTGTGACGTGCAGCTGGTAGGGTGGGATTCGACTGTTGGGAAGAGAAAAATGTCAGCCTGGATTCTTCGGTGTTGACAAAGTGGATGTGACGATTTCTCCCCTCCAGCTGCAGCGGCTGCCTCTGCGCTTCCTTCTTTTCTGCGTGCCCACAGTAGGAGAGCAGACTGTGTGAAGCTACCCTGTCTTGACCCTCAGCTGCTGAACTAGATGAGACTTAGCTGAGCTTTCTCAATCTTTTCTTTGGTGCTTGGGCCATCCATCCTGATAAACCTCACCTTTCAGCGTGTCTTTCAGCATGTTTTCTGTCTGTTGGGGCTTCCTGTGGAGTCCATGGCTTTTCCAGCTCCATTTTACTGCAGGATGGAGTGTGGGGACTAAGGGAAGAGGCTGTCAGATCTCCATCTTCATTCCTGAAATCCTTCACTTTGAAGGCATAGCTATAATTGTATGAGCTTCGGTAACAGCTAATTCCTACTGTGGCCTTATTTGAGCTCTTCTCCCCACCCTACCCATGGCCCAAGACCAGCCTTCACTTCCCATGCAGTAGCTTTTCCAGGGTCTCACTTTCCAAGTCAGTAGCCTCTCCAGGGGCTCTTTACATGGACATAACTGTCTAGGGAGTGTTCTCCCTTCAGGTCATTTATACAGCAATCTATTGCTGTTCAGTCAGTAGTCTGTGGTTTCTGTAGGGTGTGTCAGCAGCTCCCGTTAGGGAATGCTCCTGGATGTAATAGACAGCATTGTCTTACAGCAGCTGAAAATAACAAATGAAGCAGGGTGTAGTGGGACTGATGGCTGAGAGCCCCCCATCACAGCTCAACACAATGCCATGTAAGATGGTGTCTTTACAGCACTCATCTTATTTTCACTGGCATCCCACATGGTCTGATCCAAGCTGAGCTGAATTATCCGGGTTTTGAGAGATGCTGTGTCAAATTTATTAGCATTTCACCTGCCTCCATAACGGGAGCTGCAGGCACTGTGATCAATGGATCAAGACACATGCCTAATTTCTCTGCAGCTTTGGTAAATGTCTCTGTGCCTTCTGCAGACATGCTGTTGAATTACCTCCTATCCCCCATGTGTGCTTTGCAATGAAGCACGCATAGGTCTGATCCTTCCTTCTCTTGCAAATCTGATCTGATCTTATCCTCATGTGTAAGTACCATTCACATTAGTGTACATGCCCCAAAAGAGAGCCTATGTGAAGCCTCTTGAACAGTCACAGGATGAAACAGCCTCAAGAGCAGAACTTTGTTCACTGGAGGTGATGTATGTGGGTGTAGGGTACTCAGTTTCACTCTTGGATTCCTTTATACAACAGTTTGATGTGGAACTGTTAGTAGGAGAGAATATACAGGTAAATCTGTAGCCATAGAACTGCTATGGCCCAGTTGTTTTAGCATGTTATTTTCCCTTTGTCTCTGACTAGCCCTTCCCTATGCTCCTTGTTCTCCCTACTCAGGAGACTTACACAGAATAGTGCATTATATCACAGAGGTGTCTAGAGGGGAAACAGCTGCTCCCTTCTGATTTTTATCCTGAACTGCCCCACAGATAACTAATTGCAGCTCAGTTGCTTCTATTAGCTATTTACCTAAAACTGAGCTGGCTAATGAAAATGTTTCTAATTAATACGAGGCAGATTAAAACTCATTACAGCAAGGTCGTCAGTAATGAGAGATAATCAGAGCACAAATGACCGAGCTTGGAGTAAAATGAAGATGGAACACAAGCAGGCGATCAGCGCTGGTTGTGCATGCACCATCCAGCAAGGGCAGGGTTCAGCAAGGTGACTGCTGGTGCTCTGTGCTGCAGTTGAGCAGCACTGCTTCCTCCTCTCCTGAGCAGCCTGGGGAGTCACTGACTGAAGAGGTGGACCTCAGCCTAGTGTAAATGTTTCCTGAACCAAATGGCATCTCAGACTAAGGGTTTGTTGCTAGGGCACCTCTTAGTCACCTGCACGGATTGTTAGGAACCGTGTTGTGAATCAGGGTATTGACTGTGGAAGTATATGCAGCATAGGTGGGAGGTCAGTGTTTGTGTGTGCTTGTGTATGGGAATTTAGAGTCCTGATGTCTTGGAGTGTGGGAGTTTGCCTATCTGTTTAGCCTAAAATATGTGGGCCTAGGTTTGGAAAAGTCCCTCATGGTCTCCAGGGAAGTTTTGCACAAATCATTAAATGTGTTTGCTTTAATTTCAGCTGCTTGTAGCACTGCTGCTAAAACACCACAGCACCAACACCAGATTTCAGCTATCTGACACAGACTTCCTGTGAATATCCCTTCCTTAGTGCAGAGTTCACTGGCTGTCCTGGTAGCTGTGTTTGTGAAACTGAGAAACTAAGAAATTGCCACTTTAGTCTGGGGGAACATTCCATCCTTTATCCTTTCCAAGCTATAAAGCTCTCTTTCTCACTTCCTGTCTGTCCCACTGGCAACCAACTGTTGTGCCAGAATTTCTGAAGAGTCTTGTTTAAGTTATTACAAGAATTATTAGATAGTGGGGTACATTGCACTAGGAGTTATTCCAGTTCCAAAGATGTGTATCTGTCCATCATCAGCATGATCAGTTAGTATTGGTATAAGGAATAGGAAATGTCTGGTGTGCCTAGGAATATGCTTTTGTGAAAGGTAAGTAAGAAAGATAATACAAGAAGGAGGCAATAACAATTCCATTTAGAGTTGTGTGTCTCCCTGCAGCATCCTTGCTGTCAGTCAGTTTGATTACCAGGCTGATAGTGTTAGTGAAGGCTATAGTAGGTCATATTAACTGTATGCTTATTCAGATTTGTTGAAAGAGGAGATAACAGCCCCTTAGATGCAGCTACACTGTCAGTGAAATGGGTTCTAGGTTTTGTATTGCTGTTCTAGAGTGCCCAAGTACCCTATTCACATCACCAGTAGCTGTGTCCTACCTAAACATCACAGATCTTTTGGCATGGCCATGGATTTCAGTTTCTCAGTGTATTAAACTGAGGTGGACATCCTTTCATTCCTCTCCAGTTCGTGCTGTCCTGGGTCGTCTAAAGTTATTCTGTGGTTTTACCAGTCGTGTATATGTCTCTGTCATTATCGGGGGTGAAGAGAAAAGGACCATGACCAGGTTTCTTTTCTGTATTCTCTGACTTGTCTTTTCTGCCTCCCTGACTTACTGTGTTTTTGGCATACCCACCACAGAGGTGTGATGACATCCTCTTTTTCCTCTGTAGGGTATCCAAGGGACAGTCTGCCTCTTCCAGTCCAGTCTCCTGCTACTGCAGGCATTGCTGGATGAGCTTTCTCATCCAGGATGGCTGACAGCATGTATGCTTGGGATGCTCCCATACCCACTGTGTGCCACAAGGCTCTTCCCAGCATCCCAAAGGCTTAATATGAAAGACCATAAGCAGCAGTGTTGCTGTTCCATGGAAAGAAAGCAAGAGTTCACTAATGTCCCGAGTCCTTGCAATGGCAGGTAATTTAGTAAATACAGAAGACCCTTGGAAACAGGTTAACCCAAGCAGATTTAACTGGAATGTGTGAGCTGGATACACCGAACAGGTTCTTAAAGGTTTTAATAATGCCCCCTGTTTGCATGCTGTCTCTCATCGTGGCCAGACAATGGGATAATTTTTGTCTTGATGCCTTGAGCAAGAGTGTTTAAAGCCCGTTAGACATTTTATTACATATAATGTTCTTATGAGTCTGTAAAATGGGGAATAGTGATCCTGAGTTTTGTAAAGAGCTTTGTAAAAGCACTTTTAGAGATGAAAAGCTCCATATAAAATCAGGTATGGTGGTTTTATCATAAATATCTAAAGCCTTTCTGAATTCCATTAAGTTCTTGGCTTCTCTATCCTCTGACAATGAGTGGCACTGGTTAATACTGTATTGTGCAAAGAGGGATGTGAAAAAAAACAACTTAGAAAAGGTTGTTGTTTTGTGGAATGCCCTATTATTTGTGGGTTTATGTGAGCTGTAAATAGGAATGGGAGATTTTCTTTTCATTGTTGCATGTAACATTTCTCTCTTGATGCATCAACTGTCTGTAACCTAAACAGTCCCCTAACATTTCAGTTCTGTTATTTAATAGACTCTTTTATATGACATGATCGTATTTTCCCTGTGTTTCTCTGTCCTTTGTTTTTCTGTACCTCTTTTTGTGATGGGATGTCCAGAGTCCAGGGTAAGGTTGTGCTTTCAATTTATAGAATGGTGTTTCGGTGTTTTTAATATTTTTATCTTTTTTTAACACAGCTTGTTTGGGTTTTCCTGACTTCCACTGTGGATTGAGTAGGCTGACCCTTCCACCACTGTGTGATGCAAGTGTTGGGCAGTTATAGTTAACTGAGAGCCCATCAGTGTGTGCCAGGAGGGTGAATCATACCGTCCAACATGTGTAACCTTGCAGCCATCTATGCTGAGGGTGGTCTCCCAGTGTTCTGATTGTTCACCTGTCTTTGACTTGGCAGGGCTTATTGTACCACAGTGGTGAATAATATCTGTTGCATCTCATGAAATTTTTGTCACTGCACCGTTCTCTCATTTGCCAGATCACTAGCAGGGAAATTAAATCATGGTGCAAGAATGGGTGTAATGGAACACTGCTGTTTGTTTTTGACAGTAATGCAGGTCAACCCATTTATAGTAGAGAGCGTCTTCTACCTCGTGGGCACCACCTGGACCTGTTACCTTTTCATCATACTTCTCAGTGTTTCCAGTGCTGGCTCATCTTCACTGGAAGTAACAGTGATGCAGGTGCTAAACTAGACAGGGCTTCTGCAGTATCATCTGCTCTAAAAGAGCAGGTTGAAAAGAAGCTGTTGTAAAAACAGCACTAAATGTTGCAGCCTTGTCCTATTTGGAGAGTCCCTCATTACTGCTGTCTGTAGTGCTGGGCTTGGTGTTGCAGAGAGGCAATTCTGAGCTGGGAATGGGATAAAATGAGGAAGTGATGTTCTTGCATCTGCAGTAATTACTGAGTTTTCTTTTCACTCTTTGTGAGGAAATTTATTGAAAGCCACTTGAAAGTCCTAATAGATATCTCTCTTTTCTCTTGTATTGACCATTGCATTAACATGCTCACAGTATTTTAGTGGACTGGTGAAGAATGATTTTTTCCTCTCAAAATCCCTGTTGGCTTTTTTTTTTTTTCAGTCATATCACATTTAGCTAGATGATTTTTAGTACTCTCTGTAATTATTGTCTCAACTAATTTAGTTGATACAGAATTAAAGCTAGCAGGACTATAATTTCCCGGATTAGTGTGGATTTTTCTTACAAACAGGGCAACATTTATTCTCTTTCAGTTCTCTGGAAGCTAATGTTTTTCATATGAGATCTGATTGTAATTATTATTATTAGCATCTCAGCTACTTTTTGAGTTAATCTCTAATTTTGATATGTTTGAAGTTTTCAAAGTCTTTTGTGGAGACACCTTTCTTGAAATACTCCCTTAGAGAGTGTATCTCCATTGTAAGCAGTGATGGGCAGGTTTTTCCTCAGCTTCCTGCCCCATGCAGGGAACTGCCTGCAGCAGGAGAAGGAGAAGGTGCCTCCTGTCCCTTGGTCAGGCTGGGAGTTGGTGGGATGTGACCAGGCACCACGTGGTGTGGAGCTGCTCCTGCTCACCTGTACAAGAGTGCTTTCCACTATGGAGGTGAGGAGGAGCAGCCCTTCTAGACCTGTCCTCTGGGCAAAATCCAGCCTGATGTCTTTTGTGAGTTGTCTGTGTTTACAGTGTTCTGGAGGCAGCACTCATCACCAGGAATTTCTGGTGACTAGTTTGTTATGTCTTTGACTAATTGCATTTCAAATTTTTCTCTGCATTCCTAATCTTTATTTCACATTTTGCTAGCTAAGAATATGCCCTTCAGAGTTGGGATGAGTTTTCTGAAGGATTTTTCATTGAGGAGTGGCTTCCACCACTCTCTTTACTGTCTTTAGTGGCCTTTCTGAGCCCTTTTGTCACCAGGTCTGTCACCAAATACTGAAGTTATCACCACTATATTTTAACTTTAGTATTTATTTTCTTCTAAATTAATTCCTTTATTTTTAAGATGAGATTAGTGTCTGCCACAAATTTGTGACATCTGCACATCTGATGCTCTGAAGAGCTGTTCTTTGCTAATATCTGTGTGAGCAAAGGCTCATTCAAAAGCATCCACATGACTTGAGAAGCCAGGTCTGCTTATACATCAAGGGTAAATTAAAAAATATTGCTTTGCAGCTCTGCTTTCTGAGCATGTGCTTCATCCCAGAGGTGTCTCCTCTACATACCTGACAGTTGTTACTTCCACAATTTTAATAATCAGTGTTAATCCCAATCTACCCAGGGTTTAAGTAAACCACATGGGTGTGATAGCCATACTGTGGGCCAATGGAGAATTCGTCCTGCTGGAAATTTGAGACAGAAAGAGATGCCTGTGTGGACTGAGGAAAGAGCCATATACATGCTCAGATGGCATTTGTGATCTGAAGTGCTTCCTGAGGGAATCTTATTCTTGATAATCCTTGGTACATAAAATGCTTCTTTTCTCTGCAGTGTGCTCCTAGGTACAATGCATACAAGGAGATCTGTGTAAAACTAGCTGTTGTTCCTAGCTCTTTTCGCTGATAAGAAGAGTCTTCAAAGTATTGCTCATGCAACAAAGAGCAGTATCTTGTTAGAATTCTCGAAGAAAAGTTCTGAGCTGTTCTGGGGATTTCCGTTTACCTTGTAGTTTCTTCAAGGTAGATCAGAAACGTAATTTAACAGTATTGGACACCATGGAAGGAATGTGACACTCGGATTTTCCCTATGATTAGGGGAATGTTGTCTATCAGACAAAAAAGTGCTGTATCTGGAATGTGGCCTAGCCTGGATGGATCCGAGTAATTAACAGACAGCATTAGGAACTGATATAAAAACTGACCTGGTTGATAAGAAAAGAGACTTTGGAAGCTGTGTTCACAGTCCTCTTTCATGCTCACTGTACTTCTGGCTCTGATGCAAACTGGAATTTTGTAAAATGTAGGGCTACAGATAGATTTCCTTCTTCCGTGATAAGCTGCCTGATCATCTTCTGTCTCTCTACCAGGTGCAGGAGCTGGCATTCCCTGGTCCAGACAGCCAGCCAGGGCAGCTGTCTCTTAGGAGTTTTAGCCAAGCCAGTTGTGAAAGCATGGTGGAGGATGCTGTGCATAGGGATTTTGTTCTGATTTGTTCCTGGAGCCCTCTGTAAGGATGCTCTTGTCTATCCTGGGAAGGATTGCTGTGTCCATGAGGCCAACCAGGTTCTCAACAGTGTGAATAAGTTTGGGAGGGCCAAAAATTGCTCTCACCTTGTCCTAGAGGAGAGAGGAGCTATTTTTGCCTCCTTCTCAGCAGTGACCAACATGGAGATACACGATATATCCAAGTGTGTCTACAACCAGTTGCATTTTTAGCTACATGAGTTTTCCATCCCGTTTCTTCCAGCTCCCTTGGTGATCCATGCGGAGTGGGTAGTGCATTGGAGCCAGCACCTCTGCCCTGAGCTGACTGCCTGGCCTGATGCCCAGCACTGTGCTACAGCCCCAGGGATGCTGCTGCTCTGCCCTGAGCCTTTGCCACGGCCAGGAGTCCTTTGATGGGCTCCTGCTGTGCCTGTGGGAGGTTGCAGGTCTCTATGCTAGCCTGACCTCAGTGCTGGGGTTTTTGGAACATATCTGCAAGGAGCCTTGCCCCTGTTTCCTGCTGGTGCCCTTGGCTACAGCTGCCCAACACCTTGAGGAGACATGGCTGGGCACTGCTTCCCTTCCCCTTCACTGCTGGCAGGGGGTTTCCTCCACAGCTGGAGTCAGTGTGCAGACGGTGACTGTTGAAGCTGCATAAAAGCTGTTTCCCTGTAATGGGCTGCACTCTGGTGCTCTGACAAACTACCCAGCTGCTCTAGCTCCCTCCCTCCCACTGCCTTTCTCTTTCATCCCTTCACTCCCCCCCCGGTTTTCTTGGTCTCTCATCTTCTTTCACAGCTTCCTTTCCTTGTTGCCTTTTGGCCTGCTTGTGCCCACACTGCTCACAGGGGAGGAGAGCAGGGGAACAACCAGGGCAGAGGCTTGTTACAGCACGAGCTTTAAAGCTGTTGCATAAAATGCAGGACAATAACATGGGAGACTTCAGGCATGCTCATGGATGTTATTTTCTGCCTATGTATTTGTGAGTGCTTTTGAGCAGGCAATATACTAGGGGAAGCTCACTAACCAGCACGAGTAAAACTTGCCTGTATGTGCCCACCTAGGAAAATGTGTGTGTGTGTTTGTGCATGTGTGCATCAAGCTGTCAAGTCTCATGCTGAGTGTGAGACTTGCACATTAGGCTTTCTCCTCACACTCCCCTAGGCCTGTGTTTTGTGCAATGCAGCTCAGCAGCCAGCCTGTCCCCCTCGTTCCCAAATGCAAGACACTCACCCTGACCTGTGATGTGACATGGCACTGCTTTGCACAGAGGGCAAAGATAGCCACTGAATAATGGGGTATGTGGGGTGTTCATGTGTGTGGTGGTGTTCCTTTCTGCCACATACTTCGAGGCTTTTGGTAGAGTCCCTTACCACAAGATCTTGGGCAGATGAGGACTGCAGACACAAGATTTGACCTTCACTGACTTCTGACACAGAAGCTAGAGGAATTAGGAGCCTTCATGCAGATAGGTGTCAAGAGTTAACAGGAGATGGGTGCACAGTTATTTTTTGTTATTGATTTGCTTAGATTTTATTAATGTATCAGGGTAAACTTACCTGAAATTTATTAAAGGTTATTGAATATAGCTGTGCCCTTGGCAGGAGGCTTTTCTAGTGAGACTAATAATGGCAGAATAAATCATTGTTACTGAAGGATGTGGTGGCTATTCTTGAGGAGCAAAATGAACCTCAACAGCTGAAATCCAGACCAGAAAAGTGGTCGATGATGGGTTTTGTCATTTGGTAGTTGCATTTTGGCCACTATGAGCACAACTGGCAGGTCTTCTAGTTCTTAGTTGCTCAGACCACTGTCACTGCAGACTTTATTGGCAATTTAAGCAGTAAAACCAAGACCTGACTGGACTGGAGGGATGTATTTTCCCATTGTGTGTGTCAGAGTGAGGTGAGGAAGATGAAGGACTGCCCCACATAGTCTTCCTCACTGCTAAATAGACATCTGTAATTTTGGTTTTTAACAGGCTCTTCTTCTAGGTTTCTGGAAGTTTCTGGGATGGTATCTGTGGTTTTCTTCTCACTTTAATTCATTGCATTCACACTAAGTTGTGGTTGTGGTCCTGATTTTTGTCTTTTGACTAAAGGTTCCCAAACTGTGCGTTCTAGTGGTGAATCACGGTGACAAACCAATGCTGCCCTATGGCATATTGTTCTGTGCAAGGATGAGCCAAAAGCTAATGTTCTGTGACTGATCATGGTGCCCATACGAAGAAGTGTTGAAGCCCCTTATACTCTGGCGCTTCTTGCTCTGGTCTGGTTCAGCCCTTCTAAATCCAGCCAGAGTCCTAGTACTTTAACTGACACGTTTGGTGATGATGCCCCAGATCAGGAGAGAAAATCCTCAGTCTGCCTAAATACCAGACAAATAAAAGATATGTTGGCATGTGCATGTAACAGACAGCAAAAGGACTTGACTGATGTTCTGGTCTCTTTGCAGGTGCACCTACGCTCTGCTGAGCGCCTCCGGGAGTTGTGCTGCTCCAACCGAGGCACCTTCATCAAGGTGGGACAGCACCTGGGAGCACTTGACTACCTGCTGCCTGAGGAGTACACCCGCACCCTCAAGGTGCTGCACAGCCAGGCCCCACAGAGCACCAGGCAGGAGATTGAGCAAGTAATCCGTGAGGATCTGGGCAAAGAGGTAGGGGCAGCCATAACCTGGGTTGGCTTCCCAGGCCTCAGCAAACCCTGGGCAGCTAGAGGAAGGAAAACAGGAGCAAAAAGGTCCCTGGTGGTTCAGTTGTAAGAGATACCGAGAAAAGATATCTTTTTCTTGCCCCTGGGAGAATGCCATGCAAATTTTCCCTGTCCATCAATGGGCATTATTGGCAAGCTTAGGTAAGGAAAAGATACCAGAAGAGTAAGGTTGTGAAAGCTGCCAGGTAGAAATGGCAGGACTCAGCAGAGCAGTGTACTCTATATGCCAAGACTAACAGGGTTGCTGGAGGTCAGGGTGGAGGGCTGTCTGACACACTGAGGGGTGGGAGCTGGAGGTATTGATATTCAGGACAAAGATATATTAGCAGAGCTCTGTGAGGGATGACTGCTCTCCCCTGGCTGCACTAGACCAATTCCAGCTAGCACTGACAGCCCTTTCCTTTTTCAAGCCCCTAATTAACCCCCAAAGAAAATAATAGCATAAATCACTTTTGGTGCTGCAGTCAGGTAACGCAGTAGCCCAGGAGTCAGTGCCACCATTAACCCTGAGCAGCCCACAGCACTGAGATCAGTAGGTAGGTGCCTATGCTCATTAGCTATAAGGGAAGTAACCATAGTAAATTACAGAGGGTGTTCTGCTACTTTGCATCTTGCCCCTTACAAGAAGATACCTCCTCACACTCCAGCCCAGGCTGAGGAGAGGCATTTCAAGGATCACGATTGACATGGTAAGAGGGAGGCAGGAGGCAACACTGTGCAAAGGTAGTGGTAGAGAAGGTGTGTGTGTGGGGGAGGAAGATAGAAAGTTGAAGAAGGGAAGCAGTGTGTACATCTGTTGTTGCTCACATATAGAGGTTTTTGGGGATGTTTTCGGTTTTTCTGGCCTGTGTGGTAAGGATGTGTGGAGGGAACACGAGGGGATAAGTGAAGTATTTGCACCTAGAGTGTATATTATTGGCAGATTTGGATGGGGTGGGTCTGCCTATGTGTAGTTTAAGGGTCTAGGTACTGTCTATCCATGAATGACAATTAATATTTCCCTGCAGTTTAATGGCAGGGTTAATCTCAGCCCCCAACCTGCAAGATGCTCCTGCTCTCAGCTCTGCATCCTTATAGCATGGCTGGTACCAGCTGTGTTTCATAGCTCAGTGGATAGATGGAGCAGGGCAGGCTGGCTGCTCCCTGCAGACCCCTGCAGGCCCCTGCCTCCACGGGCCTCCATCTGGCAAATTCTCCTCTGCAGGAGCTGTGGAAAGCCACCCCAAGGTTAGCCCACGGTAGATTACCACAGCAGCCGCCTTTGGTGCAGTTTGTGTGGCATCTCTCAGAGGCAGAAGTAGATGCTCAGAGGTAGAACCTTTCCTCTCAAGTGTCTGTTCAGCTGCCACTGATCCTCCCTGGTTTCTCTGAGCTTTTTGGGAGCTAGATGAACACTCCGTGCCTCATTGATTCCCAGTGAAGCAGCTCAAATACAGTCTCCACAGCAGCTCTACCCCTTAGCATTTGCTTCACCCACATGGGCAGTGCTGGGCAATATTTAATTTTAAAGAGACAGAGAAAGGAAGGGCAAAAAAGGTGGGAATGGGAGGTGATAAAGGAGGAAATGGTAATGAGAGAAAGTGAATGATGATAAAAGAGAGAAATTAAGAAAATAACATGTATAAAAATAAAGGAGCTCATAAAACTGGCCGGTATTAAAAGCTGTGGTAAATGCCCATGTTAATAGCTACAAGGTACCAAATCAAGGTGTTTAAAAACAAAAAGGATTTGGGGAACCTAATGCCCCGAAGCTGTCTTTGCTGGAGCCCAGTAGGGTTACTTCAGGAGCAAATTTAATTCCAGTGTAGCTTCATCCTCAGTGCATTTTAAATATGATATACTTAGCTGAAATATAGCTGGCAGAGAGGTGAGGTGGAGTGTCAGGGCAGAGGAGAGTGAAAAGAGGGATCCTGAAACCTTCCCCCTTGGGGTCAGCATCCCACCTGGGGACTTGCAGGTGAATTCAAATAGAAGAGGAAATGACAGTGAGGGAACCTTGCCAGGGTGCCTAGGCTTGGCCCTGCTGCTCTTGAATTCAGTGGTAAGACTTCCACTTCGCCCATCATGCTCCAGAGCAGGGCTCCTCAGATGTATCTTAATCATAGGCACAAAGTAATTACATACAGTTTGGATCACTGCAGAACAAATGGGAGAAAGAGCAACTGAAAATACAGAGATACTTGCGGAGGAATGTGACAGTGTGACAAATGAGGCAAGAGCTTGCAAAAGGGCATGAAGATCAAAAAAGCCAATTTCATGTATAGAAGCATTGTATCTTCAGTCAGTTAGAAATGGTCTGCCTTCTGATGTGACCTGCTCCTGAGAATCTTATCGCTGGCTTGGATGTTTGACAAATGTTTTGTGGGAAAACTGACATAAATGGAGACCATGCCAATGGGACTGATGCTTGAGCAAAGACAGAGTGTTTGTGAGGTAGGTTTACAGCAGTTCAACATGGCTCTGTTGTCTCCACACGGACTTGTGTGATACCCTGCTGATGGGAGATCTCCTGTTCTAGGCACCATCATGGCTGGGGACTGGAGGCTGCAGCATGTAGCTCTGCTGCATGAGCTAGTGGACTGATTTAAAGGCAAATGGCATGTGTGCTGATCTGACACAGTAGAAGAAGCATCATATATGCTGACTAGTGGGTTATCCTGTCACACCCTGTTTTAAGTCTAGGGGCAATTTGTGTATCTATCAGGGATCACTGGAATAAAAATAATCAGTAGTGAGCAGATGCTGTCTTTCTAATCTCAGCCACAGTGGTTTGGCTAAGTGATGGTGGGAGGGGATCATTCCTTTGAATGTTGTATGCAAGAGGTTGAGGTGGTGTGGTGAGATTCTCAGGGTAACACAAGTAGTAGCAGTGGGAGAGGCTGCACAAAGAAATCTTCGCATTGACTGCTGGAAATGATCACCAGTGAGATGAAAGAGTAAGAGCCTTTTGGGGAGACAGTGGAGATACCATAGGTTGGGCTTGTTCTGGATGCATTCCTTGGAGCAGTTGGGAAAAGCTGTGTGCATAGGAATGATAAGATATGAATGAAAGTCTTTCCAACCTCTATTTTTACCTTCGTTGCTTGAACAAGGTTCTGAAAGTGAAAAGGTGTCAAGCGTGGAAAATGAAAGTGAAACGAATATGTTCTTTCTCTACAGAGCTGTTAATGACACAGGGAGAGATAGCTGGTTCAGTTAAGTGCTCTAACTCAACAAAATGCATGCAGAGCAGAGCCAGACAACTTCTAGTGAAATGTGGACATTTAGAGAGAAAGACTGATGAGGGGCTCTGGAATATAAATCTTTCAGAGTGGCTGCACCTTAAAAGCACAAAATCGTTGTGATTAGAAACTAGGAAACACAGAAGAAATGTTTTGCCAGCACTGGGATTAGGGACATTTCCTCCCTCTGGCAGGTCTGTTGGAAGGGATTGTCTTGTGGCTGTGGGACACAGGGATACTGGGGAGGTGATGCCAGTTTTGTCCCAGAGCAGAGTGTCTGTTGAAAAGGTTTCCCGTAGGTCATTCTGCATGTGATTTCCATGGACAAATCACTCATTGCTAAGACTGATCAGACTATTGTGAAACACTCCCCTTTCAAAAGTACATCTGCTTTGCTCTGCTCTAGCAAGGCCACTCCAGAATATCCGTTGTCATAGGATGAAGTGGTTGCAGAAGGACTTGGCAGCTTTTACAACCCCAGTCTTCCAAATATCCTTGGTACCTTTCTGTTGTGTGGCTTCACTACTGTCCAGTGCAGTCCTCATAAGGGTCTTGATTCTCTGCTGCTGTGCAGTGATAATGAGTTTAGATACTGTGATGTCTCCTTGCTTCACTGTGTACTCCTGTCTGTGCCAATACACTCTTTAACCTCTTTCTAGTCCCCAAATACCTCCTGGTTTGCTGTCATATTGCACATCTCAGTAGGCCATAGCTCTACGCACTCAGCAGCACTGTAATACCTCTCCTGTGTACAGCAAGATGTCACTTTTCACAGCCCATTGCTCATCAGCTTCCAGCCCATCCTTACACGTTGGCATCTGTTAATAAACTCTCTGACCTGTTCTCTAAGACTTCTTACTCTCCCTCTTGGTATGTGTGTACTCCATACTCTACTCAGAGTTGGAGGTAATTCATGTTGGAGGTAATTTTTCTTGGTGGGAGACACTCCCTCCCTCCCCATCTCTCACTGCTGTTCTTCAGAAATATCTCAGTTCCTGTTCCTTTCTGGCAGGTTCCAGTCAGGCAGGTTCTCTAGTCATTGCTCCTGTGTCTGGTTTGAGGTTGTGTGGTTGGGGATTAGGGCAAGGATAAAGTTAGCATCCCCCAATGAGGCCAGTGTGGTTTCAGTTAGGGTCTTTCCCATGTAGGTTGGGTGCTTGTGTGATGCAGCTGCCCAGATGCTCTGTGTCCAGGCAGTGTCATTGCTTGGGGATTGAGGAGCTGGTGTACGATGCAGGGCCAATCTCACCTGCTGTGGGAATGAGAGTCTCTCTTTCCTCTTTGCCTTGTGACTTACATCTCTGACCTCTTGCTAACAGTTGTTGAAGCTGTTGCAGAGTAGAGTGGAAATTGATGAAGCTGAGCAGTATCAGATGCTATCAAGTGAGGAATCCCAAGAGATTTTGACCCCAGGTAGTCGTGTCTGCGTACATGCTTATACCATTGCTGGTGAGTTTGCTGTGCTTCAGGAAGGCTGAGGCAAAACAGGCTCCATAGGGAGAACAAACACACCAGTGATTGAAAGTGTTGCTTACAATGCTTGCTTTGTCCAAAGCTGGGAGAGAGCCCAGAGGTCAAGAGTTGTCTCTGCTGAAGCCAAATCATATAAAGAGCTTAAATAGATGGGAAGACAGTCATTTGGAAGGATGTCAGTCTAGCTCTGCTTTGTGGGAATGCAGGTAATGGGAAGTAGTTTCTAATTGTTTGATTAGCCAGTACCTCCAAGGAGACCATACTTTTCATCCACAGTTAATTGCAGCTTTTACCTGTTGTTCAAGGACTATTTTGCCATTTGCAAGGAGCCTCCTGCAGCCATACAGTAATGGAGCTCACTGATTGAGCAGAGCAGGATACGTCAATGGTTTGACTGTAATTTATAAGCAAAGCACGTGTGGTAGAGGAACCTCCTGTGCTGTGATTTGTGAAGCAGGATGAATTTTCACAGTGATGTTTGGAGAATCCAGCCTTGAATTCCTACTGTTGTACCTGGCACAGCACCAGTGCTGTGCAGTAAGAAACAGATACTCCTTGTCTGAGAAGTCATTGTGCAGCAAAACGACGGCGAAGAAAAATGCTGCCCTTTCTCCCTCTAAATTGCTCCCAAAGTTTCCAAAGTGTTTTCTAAGGTGGGTACATGAGTATTATTCATCTGCTGTTGAAATGTACCCATATAAACCTGGGAACATGGTCACTGCAATGATCTGCAGCAATGCCATGTGGCCATGTAGCAGGGAGGGACAGTGTGAACCTGCCCATGTGAACCTGCCATGGGAAAGATTTAGAATGAGCAAGGTGCTAATCCCAACAGCATGATACTTCCCTGCCCTCAAACTGTTGGGGATATGAGAAAAGACAGAGGGTATAGAAGAGACTTTTTTTACTCCTATTTTTGTGTGTTTTCTTGGTATAATGCAGTGGCCTTAGCTGTGCTGGTGACAGGGAGGAGGATGGACTGATTCCCTACCTTCTGGAACTGCTGATTAGCATTTTAAGCTCTGGCGAGACATATGCTTATTTTTGATTTGCAGAACTATTGAAGCAGTGCTCAGCCCTGTGGGAGAGCAGCTAGGCCTTCAATAGGCTGTTGGGTATTACACTGCATGTCCTACAGCATCCAAGTTGTTCTCAAGGGAATATGAGCCACTTCTGTAGCTGGCTCCATATGTTGCCCTAGAGAAGATTCATTTACTGTGCTAGATCACAAGGTCTTTAGGTCACAATGCTGCAGATTCTGTTATGGCCCTGGAAAGCCTCTTCCCAGGCTGGCAGTGTTGTCTAACTCATCCAGGATGCCAGGACACATGCTGACTTCCTCCAGTGTTGCACAGCACACTGTGAGGAAGTCGAGTTGGTTGAGTGTTCTGCCCAAAAGCATTGATGTGTGGCATAGTCAGTGCTTTTGAGCAGAACACTCAGTTGCTCTCATGGTTGCTTGATGCTGAATGGCTCTGCTGAACACCCAAGTCTCCTGTAGCTTGTGACCCTGGTTCTGTCCTAGAGTACCAGCTCCAGCAGTGCTGTGCCAGGGTGGTCTGTGGAGTCAGCCCTTGCATACATCATTAATGGACTCAAGGATGCTAGATTTAGGTCGGCAAGAGCCTTTTTGGCCTGCTATGGGTGTTGTCTATCACAGGAAATCTCATCCTGCATGATGTCACCCTCCATTACCCACCGGAGTGGTTGCTGGGCTGTGGTGGCCATTACTCTGACAGTGTGAGGGGCTGGGAAGTGGGACGGGAGGATATGGCCCTTTTCCCACTCCTCTGAGCCTCTCTCAGTAGGCCCGTCAGGGCTTCCAAGCAGCCATCAATAAAAAACACATTTGTATTAAAACTATAATGAGGAATAAAAAAACTTCACATTTCTTTCAATAACTTGAGATATAAAAAAGAGATTTTTATCAATTATGAAAAGGATTTTGGCCATAAAAAGGTAATTTAAAGAGTCTGAGATGGATGGTGAATAGCATTAATGTCACCCAGAACAAATGGTCCCACATTACTCAACTGAAAGGCAGGAGTGGCTGCCTGTGTTGCTGCTGCAGCCTCTGCTGTGCTCTCCCTGCTCTGTCTCTGGTAGGAGGTCCTGGTAGCTGGCAGATCTCAGTGTGGCTGCATCTACACCGAGCCTTCGTGTGGGCAGCAGCTGTCCGGAACCACTGCTCCAAGGGAAGAAGAGGAAACCAAACATGGAGCTTTGTGTGGCTTAGGTGGTGAACCTGGCTTTGTTCCTTGTGTCCGTGTTCACTCAGTATACAAGCTCCAGTGTTACTGATCCTTACTGTCATGCCAAGGACAACCTGGTGTCCTTATTGCCAGGAGAGCTTTGGAAGAGGGTAGTCCTTCCTTCCATGGGTTTTCTCTCCACTTAATGCTCCTGGGAGAGGATGTCTGAGACCTATTCATGGCAGCCTCTTCCTGGGTGCTCTAAACCCCATTGCCTAAGAGAGGGAATGTTTTTTTTATAGATTAAAGGATAATCTCCTTTGGCTTCTTTCAGGTTAGTAAGATTTACAGTACAGGAGGTTGGACAGTGGGTTTTCTGAAGGATTCTTCAGAGGGTCTTCTGCAAGGAGGTGAAAGGTTTGAGATCAGAAAATGCAAGGAGGAATGGCCTGGTAAGGAGTAGTTCTGATCTGCATGCTTAGTGACATTATTTTCTTTAATTTACAAATTTTTAGGTGCCTGAAGGTTAGTGTATGACATACCTGCATGGAATTTGTTGGCTCTGTGTCCTGTGTGCAGATGGTAGGCTCTCTTCTGTACAGTTTTCTCAGAGTTCTGATGACACCTGAAGTGCTGCTCTGATGCAAACACATCTTGGCTGGCAATGCACACGACAGCTGTGTTGGGCTGTGTTCAGTGTCCATGTCCCGTGGAGGTGGTGGATGTGCTGCACAGCAGTGCTCTAGCCATTGGCAGAAACCACCTCTCAGCGTATGGGTAACCCTTCCAGTTCCAAACAATCACTGGAAATTGCAACCTGTAACTGGGATTAATAGTCCTTATTCTTGTGTATGGTGACTTCCTTTTTTTCTAATGTGTATCTCATTTGCTCAGCAATCTCTAGGCATTTATGACACAGCAGGATCTGGGCAGGGGCAGAAGAACTGAGCTGCCATGTGGAGGGACTGGCTTCTGTTTCAAAGCCCACTGCTTGTACACTGAAATATTCTTGCTTAATGCTCTAGATAGAGGCTGGGTTTCCTATGCCTGATTTTTGTCTGAGGGAGTAGGGAATCCTGTCATCTGCCTGCCCACTGATCTTTTAATATCCTACTTGATTCTGCCTGGTTATCATCTCCTTATTTCTTTCAGAATTTTATGTCTGCACAGTTACTTGGCTCTTGACCCATTGGGAACATGAAAACATGATGCAGTTGAGTCAGGCAACTTTTGGCAATAGATTACTTGTAGATGAAACAAATGACATAAAATGAAATAAGGAGTTAGAGGGCCCAACCTCAACATATCTGCACATTTCTAACACATAGAATAGACACACAGCATTTAAACGAATTTTTAAGATGCATGATGATCTAATAAGCTGTGTTTTATGGCACTTATGGGATCTGTCTGGGACACACCTCTCGATTCTGTGGAAGGGTGCTGAGATGTAGAAGGCACTTCAACTCTGCCTGCAAGTTTTATTCCCTGTGAAAAAAAACTGCAAAGGGTGAGAACACTGGAAATTCTCCTTATGGAAGCCTCACACTCAACACGCTTTTACGTTTTGAGTATTGGAGCAAAAATTGGGATCTAAGGGATCTCAAAGCTTGTTCCATCATTAGTGGGCAAAGTCTGTCTGTTCCTAGTAGTCAGATCAGCCTGAGAAAGAGGAAGTTTTCTCATGCTCCCTTTGGAAATGAAGTTATGTGTGTGAACATTAAGCACATTTTGCACTTATTTTCTGTAAGCTTTGCAGTATTTGGTTTTACAGGATGCATGGTTCAGAGCCAGATTTGTGAAGCTGCCTGTGGCAACTGAAGTAAACTCACAGGACCTATTGCTTGTGCCAGGAGAGCTCAGCTGAAGCAAACCCATGAGTTTCTCCCTTACAAACCTTACATAACCACTCCATCTCAAATTGGCAAGTTCTTGGAAGAGGCTGTTCAGCACCAATCCTTCCAAATTTCAAATGATTAGTAGGAAATATACATTAGTTGGCTCATTTTGGATAATGAATGAAACTGAGGTGGTATCATTTGTGCGTGGAGAACAAAGCTAATTTTGCCAAGCCCCTTATTGGATGTAGCTGATTGGTTCTGGTCTATTAACTGCTCTTCCCATTTATCATGAAAGGCTAGAAGGAGGCGAGAGCAATTAAAATTACCAGGGCTTGTTAAGAGGGGTTATGCTAAAGAAGTATCTCCATGTAAATTTTGCTGCCTTGTCTTTTGTGAACTGCTAGTGTCTTTGCCTTGACTGCCTAGAAAACCTCTGAGCCTGTGCCTCCTCTCCCAGTCTGTTTTTTGTCCTTTGGACCATAACCTCATCTTCTTTTATTTTTATTCCCTGTCTTTTTGTTTGAAAGAGCTCTGAGGCTACTTCTTAATGGGATATCCTGCCAAGGCCTTTGCCAGTCATTTGAAATCATTAGGACCAGCTCAGGAATTACAGGTTGGGCCTGCTCCAAGCTAAACATTTGAGACAGTGGGTGGTTCTCAGACAGTGGACAGGAAGGAATGGAAAGGTATGGACTGTACTGGTTCTGTGGGCCTTATTTCTCCATTGACTACACAACCATAGCACACTGGTGTGTTGGGCTGAGCATCTCTACTGACTAGGTGTCGAGTACCTGATGAAGAAGGAGGTGCAGCCTGACCAGTAGCAGCCTCTGGGCTACTCTCTCCTGGCTTTGCTCTCTACAGGGCATGTCCAGAGTGGATCTCAGTTCTTGGGTCTTTGGTGAGGTGACTCCCTGGGTTGTGATGAGGTGTTTTTGAGATGGTTACACTAGATAGAATCCACCAAACTGCTTTACCTCATCCACAGAAGCCCAAATATTTTGAGCTATAGAAAACAGAGCTAGGTACTTGTTAGTATTTAGAGTCTCCCTGTCCTGCTACTGTTCCAGAAGCTGACTCTGTTGTGTTTTTGAGCTGCATCAGTCCTAGGAAGGAAAGTAGGGCAATGGAATTCTGACTCTAGAATTGTGGGTTGCTGGATTGCTCGGAAATGCATGTGAATTAATAAAAATTACTCCCATACCTTTGTTTCCTTAGCCCACTTTTCTCCTTGTAACAACCTCTAGCAATACACCCTGGGGGTGCCAGAGAACTTGTGTTCAAGGTGGAGGAAAATGAGCTGTTTCTCTCTGCACCCTGGACTGGCAGCCGTTCCCTTTGCAATGCTTGTCACCCAGCAGTGGCAGCAGCAATGCTAGGCCTCTAAGTGTAGTTGATTTATGTTAACTGTTGAAACGATAATGTTTAATCTGTAAAGTGCTAATCTATTTTTTATGTTGATTATGAATAGGCCAGCTGTGCCTACTTTCCTATTCATAGAGTTTAGTGAACAAGACTATTTCACAGGCTTCTTTTGGAGGGTGATTTACATGAGAGCAGACACCGCTTTAAGGAAAGTAGATCAGCCGAGCTGCCCCACTGAACCAGGGACTTGGCAGCCCAATAACAAGATCTGGGGGCAAGGGAAAAAACATGGGAGGAAGAGAAAGAAGAGACAGATAATAAATGAACTGTAGAAGGAGCAGATAGATCAGAGCAGACACATGAAAAGTAAGGGAAATATGGGTATTTGCAGAGGTTGATATTCAGAGGAGAGATGGACAAGATGGAAGTGGGAAGTGAAGTGGCTGGCTTAGCATGGGACTTTTCTCTCTGTCAGTGCAGAGAGCCCTGGGCTCCACGGGCATGCATGGAACCTCTTTCCCAGTATGGTGACAGTGATGGTATTGGCAAAGTTGGGTGTGGATTTAATTTGCTATGCAGTTGTCTCTCTTGAATTACTTTTATGGATCTCTATAAAATTTTTTTCTGAGAGTAGGCTACAAAGGCTACAAACTCCAAGGTCCCATCCAGATCTCTTAGTAAGTTATTCTACCTCAGCCTCTCTTCAGTCCCTCTGCCTTGTTCTCTGTAGTGTGGACTGCTTTACAGCTGTGCCTTTTGCACTGACTTGTCTGCAGGTGTGCCAGTGTTTCAATATACAACCAAGGCACGGGTAGCTCCAGTAACTGACTTCCGAGCTGTACATCTTCAGCAGGGCTTTAGTGCCTTTTAGTGTAGTGACCTCATTCTATCCCTTTATTGATACCAATTCAATTCAGGCAGAGCTGCACACATCTGCCAGACTGCATGTGTGTCCAGGTCCACCTCAGATCTTTACTCCTGCTTCCCTATCCTATTAATCTGGGGCAATTTTGTGCTTCAATAAGACTTTATCTTGCTTGTATCTATGTAATTATAACCAAAGCCTGATGAACGAATGTAGCTAGACAGAATCTGTCTCAGACTGGGCTTTGCCCTCTGTATATTTTCATTGTACTGTGCCTCTGTCCACCCTGGTGACAGGCTGCTGGATTGTGCAATACTGCTTCTGTCATTCCTGAATTCCTGCTCTTATCCCAGGCTTAGAAACACTTCCCTCATCAAGGGGGAATGTCTTGAAACTCAGAGAGTAGGTTTAGATTAGATATTAGGAAGAAATTCTTTATTGTGAGGGTGGTGAGGCACTGGAACAGATTGCCCAGAGAAGTTGTGGATGCCCCATCCCTGGAAGTGTTCAAGGCCAAGTTGGATGGGGCTTTGAGCAACCTGCTCCACTGGAAGGTGTCCCTGTCCATGGCAGGGAGTTTGGAACTAGATGGTCTTTAAGGTCCCTTCCAACCCAAACCATTCTATGATTCTATGAAATGAAATGAGTGCTGTCCTACACACACAGCCCTCCACTCCCCCTGCACACCCTGCCTCTGTACACCCACACAAACACCTGTCCTGTCACTTCTCTGTGGATGGAGGATTTTGCCTAGCATTCCTCATACAAGCTGTGTACACAAATACACTGCCCCATGCCTCTTTCTTAATTCTCTGTGCAAGCCCTGGCACACCTTCTCTTCCTGGCCAAATGCTTGTACCCCACTTCTTCCAAACATATACCCCCAGACTTCTCCGCATCAGAGTCTGTATAGTCACATAAACCTGCCCATAGACATTCTCTCCCTCCCCCCACCTTGTTGTGTCTCATAGCCTTCGTGAAGCCCCCAGGCCTTCAAAGCTGAATCAGAGGCATTTAAGATGAGGCACAGGTGATGTGTGTTCCCGAAGGTCCCCATATATCCTCAGGCTCTGGCAGCTGGTTATTTCTCACAGGACTGCTGCTGTTGTGCAGGCTTACTGCTGCCAGGGCCCTTGGGGCATCTCTGCAGTCCTCTGCTGAGCCTCTCTCTGCCTGGCTGTTACTAACATGGAGGCTGTTCGTTGTGGCTCCTTGACCCTTTCCTACTTGGGTTTCAGCCATTATGTGGCAGGGATGTGTTTAAACCTGGACTCAAAACAGTCTTGGAAATTCATTTGCTTCTGGGTGCTTTCTTAAACCTTACCTTTTTGCTTATGTGCCAACTGCCCCTGTCCCTGTGACATTTTAGGAGAGGCTTCATCTTGATATAGGAAATAAATTTTTTTACACTGAGAATCATCAATCAAACTTCCCCAGGGATGTGGTAAAGTCCCCATCACTGGAGGTTTTCAAGGGGTGATAATCTCATCTAGGCTCTCCTCTTCCCATGAAAAGTTCAACCAGATGATCTTTTGAGGTCTCTTCCAACCAGAGCTGTTCTGTGATGTGACAAATCTTTCCAAATGTGCTGTCTTTGCACCATACTGCTGGCATCTCCAGGGGTGATATGTCATTTGGGAATATGTCTTCAGGAATTCAGTCAAGGGGTTCTGGGTATGTTGGGGACCCCCACATGTCTTACTATATGTGTGGCTCAAGAGAAATGGGAAATTTGTGGGGACAGGGGGAGAACAGTTGGCTTGTTGTCACTCATCACTTGTGAGCATTAGTACTTGTTGTCTAGTAGTAGATTTAGACCTGGAAATGAGATCTGGAGTGAGATCAATGTTTATGACAAGGCCAAGCCTGCAGGCATGCTTGACAGAAAGTTGATGACATTGTCCATTGTGATGAGAAAGGAGACAGGAGGGATGGTTTGAGTGAGAAGACTGGGAATCATGCTTTAATTTTGCTGAATGTGAACAGAGATACGACTATCTGAAAGAAGATGACTGAGAAACAGGCTGATCTAGAGTACAGAGGTAGAACTACGAGTCAGAAGAAAGGAGTGGGATGCTGAACAAGCCAGGTCATTGTGCTGATTAACTGCATCTGGAAACAGGAAATGGACATTTTCCCAGGGTTAGAGGGACTCTACTTTGTTATCACACAGGGGGATCCTGAGGAAATAGTTCTGATTTCAGTGGTGCAGTGTTCTTCCACCTGCCATTTTCTCTATAGGAAAGTGAACTGGACTTGCAGTTTAAAATTATAATGCAGCTTCCAACAGAAAAATCTCTCCCTTGGTAATGGACATGTTTGAGAAATAGAGCTTCTTGGAATTTACTTCTGAGCATGAGATTACAGATGTGGGGGGAAGCTATCTGCATTGTCTGAAATGGAGTACTTTGACTAGAAGTAATGTTCACACATAGGTGGATGGCCTAGAGACTTGTTCTGAGACATCCCAGCTTTGCTGTTTCATCTATGGGCTTGTGCTACCAAAGATGTTGTGCCTGCCATGCAGATAATGTCTGGACTCTGCTTTCCTACAGTTCAGCTTGATACTTGCCTTACATCAGAAGTCTAATGTGCAGTCTCTCTGCTTTCAGAGTGCTTTGTGAAACCAGCACCTGGACAAAGAACAGCTGAATGAAGCTAAGCATGGAAAAGGCTGTGGCGATGCTGGAACACCTGTAGAACTCCCAGCTGCGGAAAGCATCTCTGGATGCTGAACTAATCTGTTAATCTTAGCATCATGTGTCTCTGGAAGGTAGTAAGGACACCTAATAGCTTAATTGATGAAAAACATTTATCTCCTTGTGCCAGTCAGGAGGATGTTACTGAGCCAGTTATGTACCAGTCTGGCCATGATGATCCTTGCTTTTGTTGGACTGAATGTAGTTTGCTTGTGGGAGCCATGGATAAGTGGCTCACCTGTCAGAGAGATGGGAGATGAGGTCCACCTCACACACAGGGTCTCAGGAGACATATATCAGCTTTGTCTGCTCGTTGCTGTTACTACCTCTTGTGGCTGTCACCACTGAGATCCAGATTTTGATCCAGGATGACTGATATTCTGAGACAGTTCTGCCTTGTCTGAAGGATTTGACTTAGGAAAATAAATGAAGCTACCATGTGTGTGTCTGAGCATGGAGTATTAAGCAGGAGTCATTGGGGATGGAATACAAGGTGCGTTTCCTCAAAAGTATGGCTCTGTAATAATGAAAGGCAGTATAGCAAGTAGACTAACACTGTTTTGTACAACTTAGTGGATGGATGAGATGAATGGAAGAGTGGCTTCACATATGCTTTTCCACTGCTTTTCTAGACAGGAGAGACTACAGAAAGAGGATGTTCAGTGAACAGAACAGGGAGTAGCCAGGATCCTAGATATCAGACAGTCAATGAGTGAGGAAACTTTTGTCTCCAGTTGATGGGATCAAGGACTCTTCCTTTAGCAGAGTTCATTTTCTGTGTCATTCATGGCTTTGTGACTGGGAAATGCTGTTGATAGGATCCCAGAGAAGATTCTCAGTGGTATATCTGGTAGTGGGCTGCAGAGAACCAAAGTGATACCAAGTAAAAGTAACAGGAAAAGATGAACTTCACACCCCACCTGACTCACAGTCCTTTCCTAGAAGAAAGATGGTTGATGGATAGCCCTGGTTTTGTGCTATTGTAGTGCAATCTTAGCAATAATTAACCAAGTTAGCAGGGATCAGCATGCCAGCAAATGTATACCATTGGCATGTCAAGTGACATGTCTGTGGCTGTGTGTAATAACTGTTGTATATGTATTAAACAGAGAGGTTTTTAAAAAGAATGTTAGAAGTTTGGTCCTCATAAATGACACAAGGGCAGATTCCTAGCTGTCTTGACATCCCTAATTCTGCTTATCCAAGCATGAGCTCTGTGACATGGTGTGGCCCAGTATCACATGGAGTATCAAGGAGAAACGATGTTAGAGCTCAGCTCTTCCAAATTCTAGGCAGGCACTTTATTGCACATCTTCCCTGGAAAAGAACCACATTGCTTTGCCATCCTGTGCACTGAAAGACGCAGGGATTTTGTGTAATAAGCCACATGCAATTGTTTCAGTGCATGTGAATACACACATACCTTTACTTATATTCATTTGGATGCAGTGTATGCCTCTATATTTGTGCACACTCACATGTATATGTAATATGAACACCACAGAATCCAACCAAAAGAAACCCACTATTCTGTATATATCGACAATATTATTAAAAATACTGAATTAATAAATACATGTTCTTGACAGATGCATTTAGGAACCATCAATTAGGCTTGGCATTCATTAGGTGGAGAGAAGTCCAATCAGATTTCACTGACTCAACAAAGCCGCCTATAAATTGTGGGCTGTTTGTTCTGACATTTGATGAATTATTCTTCATAATCCACTGTCTGCTACGATAAATCTAATCTTTCAGTTTTTGCTGTCTTAATAATTCTTGGAGCAACACTGTGACATTTTGTTTTCACAGAAGGGATAGAAAGGCTGGGACAATGGAAAAAACCTCACTTGCTGTCTGGCAAGTATATTGCTCTCAACGAGGTAACATTTTAGTATGCCTAGCACTCTGGGCTTGCAGATTTGCAGGGGTCAGTGAGTCCTTGGCACCACAAACCGTTACATGTATGTTATTGAAAAGATGACCAGGCTAGGAAACCAGAAAAGACATTCAGACTTCTGAGAGCAATAGTGTCCTAGTGTTGATAAAGTGAATTCCAAACGTTCTGGGTGCCTCAAGCCTTAGTAATGCTGTAACAGACATAGAACTGAGTATCTCTTCAGGTCTACATGAAAATAGGGTGGATATAGTACTAGACAGTGTTAAGGTAGCAGCTGCAGCCCCCCAAACTTATCTTCCCAGAGTGATATTGTGTTGCTGTTTTTCAGCAAGCTCATGAATCCCATTATCACAGTGCCCTGCACTGTCCTATCTGGGACAGTATGATCCCTGTGTAAATCTCAGAAAGCTCCTGCAGACTGAGCTCACCTTCGCAAATTACCATCCATGGATCCATGATTAAGAGGGAACTGTTTAATGCTGTCTCTATCAGGAATGGAACAAACAGATGAATCGAGTCACCTCATCAAGGGAATTCCAGCTTGGAGAATCACAGGAGTTGTACAAAATTTACCTACCATAATCATTTTCTTGCTGTCAGCTTCTGCCATGGACTTGTCTCACAGCTGTATCATTTCCTTTAGAATCATAGAATCGTCAAGGTTGGAAGAGACCTTTAAGGTCATCAAGTCCAACCATTAACCTGTCACTCTGCTGTAACTCCTAAACCCTAAACCATATCCTCCAGCGCCAGATCAAGATGCCTCTTAAACTCTTCCAGGGATGGTGACTCCAACATGTCCCTGGGCAACCTATTCCAGTGCCTGACCACCCTAACAGTGAAATTTCTTTTTCTAATATCTAATCTGAATCTCCTCTGTCTTAGTTTGTGGCCATTCCTCTAGTCCTCTCACTGCAGATATGGCAGGAGACCATCCCCCACCTCTCTACAACCCCCTTTCAGGTAGTTGTAAAGAGCAATGAGGTCACCCCTGAGCTGCCTCTTCCCAAGGCTAAACAAACCCAACTCCCTCAGCTGTTCCTCATGCGATGTGTTCTAGACCTTGCATGAACCTTGTCACCCTTTGCCAGACTTCCTCCAGTGCTTCAATGTCCTTTTTGAAGTGAGGAGCCCAAAACTGAACACAGTACTCGAGGTATGGCCTCACCAATGCTGAGTACAGGGGGATGATCACTTCCCTAGTCCTGCTGGCCACACTATTCTTGGTACACCTGTGCACACTGTTGGTTCATACTAGGTCACTGTCCACCAGCACTCCCAAGTTCCTTTCTGGCGAACAACTTTCGAGCCACTCCTCCCCCAGCCTGTAGTGCTGCATGGGGTTGTTATGTCCCAAGTGCAGGACCTGGCATTTCACCTTATTGAACATCATGTAGTTCAGTAATATTTGATCATTTGCTGCAGCACCTGGATATAAAAAGACTTTGTCTTGAATGGATTTATACCAACTTCCCGTGGGCATTTTCCTGTGCTACTACATGGCATCAAAATGCTAGGAGGTTGCAAGCTGCTCTTGACTGTCACAACACAATACTCTTGCTAACAGAGCTCTGTTGTATCATGGCCTGTGATGAGTATCCTGGAGGCAAAAAGTTCTAAGTTAATCCTATGTTGCCAAGTCATCCCCTTCTAAAATACCAGGACATCTCATAGATTGCTATCTCCAAGTACACAATGCAAGATTCAGGAGCAATTACAGTATGTTGTGATCATAAGAGGAGATCTGTTGTGAAATTGTGGTTGAGGTTTTGGGTGTTTCAGTTTGCATTGGTTTTGGTAATAAAGGAATAGCATTATCCCCATTGAGCCCCTTTTTGTGAGTGGCTGTTATTGGTGAAGCTGTCAGGCATAGTGAAGTGTCTGGACATGGCCTTTGCCTGAGATGGTCTCACCTCGTGCTGCATGTTCCCCACCTGTGCCAGACTGGCAAAGTCCCCTAATATAGGCATATTTACACTCTATTCTGGCATATTTACTGTACTTTTGGTAACAGTAGCAACTTTATTGTCTGAAAGTTACATGACAGACATTTCAGCAAGATGCACTGTTACCAAAGCTCAGGGTTTACCCTGGAGACTGGGCCACTTCCAGCTGTGGTTCCCCTGTACCCTTTGCGCTCTCAGAAACTTACAGGGTCTAAGAGTAACTTTCTACGCTGTCAAACAGCAACTGAGTCCCAGCTAGCAGCAGGTGAAACAATTCCTCTGTTGTCATTGAGACTGGTCAGTCTGGTGGGGAGAGCTTCTGAAGAACCTAAGGATATCTGTACACATCAAACCACAAGCTCCAAATGTAGCCAGTGTTGGCTAAGAGACAAAGGAGTTCAGCCTGCCAGCTAAGCAGGACTGGGCTGTTGAGATGTCTTTTGTTGTTAGTGATTCTGCATTTCACTGCACCCTAAATTAGTTCTGAACAGACTGCTGACACACAGCCACTGTTCATCACAATGGCAGAGCAGAGCCACCACATCTCACTCGGGGTGATGTTATGTAGTGCTGGGCTGGGAAGGTGCTCCATGCCCTAGGCTCCAGGGTAACCTTGTTAGCAGCCATTCTGGAGAGGGAAGGGAACATACCCCTCTGTGGTGTGAGCAGGTTGAAACCAGGCAGTGATATTCAATCATTTGCTGCAGCACATGGATATAAAAAGGTTGGGATTAAGAGGCAGTATATTTCAAAAGAAATTAGCCAGCAAGACATGCACATTTAACTTTTATGGTTTGGAGATTAAGACATCAGGCTGGAACTTGGGATATCTGGGTTAAATCCCAGCTCTGTCAAAGACTTCTCAGAACATGCTGGGCAGGTCGCGTAAGGTAATACTTTCAGAAAGGACTCAGGATTTGGGAGCTTAAATCCAATTGACTTCCTAAGTGTTAAGGACAGAATTCACAAAAAGTACTGAGGCATTCTGATGCTCAACATTGCCGCATCAGCTGGTGTGTGCCGCAGACCTCGGGCAGAGCAGTTGTGCTTTGGGAAGGCTCTTCAGCTTGTGAGGAGGGCTGTAGCTGACAGCTGGGAACTCCTGGAAAGCATGAGTTTGTGCAGGGCCCATGGTGGCTGTGCACCTCATACAATGGCACTTGGGGCTTAATGTAGTCTCTAGGTGCAACCTCAGCACAAATACATACTAATAAGTGTCTAAGTAGATAGATCCTGTAAGAGCTTTTATATCAGGTCCCTGAGGTGTGAATACTAATACCAACAATCATGAAAAGATTTTGCATATTTAAAATTAAATGAGCTTCATTCTTTAGAATTATGCAGTCAGGGATGTGTTTCCTGAGAGCCAGTGAAGTACAGTGACACATTCATTTGCTGTTTGAGCATGTGCCTGATGGGGAGCTGGCTGAGCAGAAGGCTAGTGGGGGAAACCACTCCATGAGGGACACTGCTCACCTGTACATCTGTAAATCTGCAGCTGGCTGTCCTGCTCCTTTGAAAGAGCAGACCCAAAGTTCCTTTTTTCTCTTTTAAACCTTTATTAAACCTGCCTTGAAACTATGCCTATTTCATCTCCTGCCAGGATTACAGATGGTAACAGCCAGCTTGATGAGGCCTTTTGAGACCAGCTGTGGCCTGGAAAGAGCTTGAGAGTACCTTAAGTACCATGTCAGGTGGGCTCTGAGATTGTCCAAGATCTTTGCTTGCTAATTATCCATCCTGGAAGTGACAGAGTTTTTGTTAAGGGTGCTTATTAGCTGGATGTTTGTGAGCAGTAAGAGCCTGCAGCCTGCTCCAAGAACTCCCTGCCTGCATGAAGTGCAGCCACCTTCCCTTGGGAAGAACCCACTCTCCAGCAGGCAGTGTGGGAGCCTGGCTCACCTCTTCTCTGCTTCCATGTCATACAGCCTCTTGCTCGCTTTTGCCTGTCTGGGACACACAGCCTCTCTCAGAGGCACTGGCTGCCTTCAGCGAGCTGTGAGAGGACAATTTCATAATGAACGAGGGTGATTTGCTAAGTGGGGGGTCCTGGAGCCCAGCGGTAATTGTGCTGCTGCTTTATCTCAGCCTCACACCTGCTCGGGTAATGGCTCTACTGTGATCTGCTCCCTCCCCCATGTGCGTGCTCTAGCCTTCTGCTGCTGGAGGAGCCATCAATTCTCTGGCCCTGCTGCAGTCCCTCGCCCTGCTGCCCTCGCCTGCAGCCTGTGAATACTCACAAATTCCCCCTTGAATTGCAGCAGGGCCACTGGGCTGGCTCGAGCAGACGTGACTGCTAACCTGGCTTTCGTGTCCTTAGTAACAGGTTTTTAAATGAAATTCTTCTGTCCAAAAGAACTGCTAGGCACAGCTTTCTTCAGTTGATGTTTCCTTAGAAAACTTAGGCATGCAAGAATGTTGTATATATTATTCCTACTAGAGGGAATATGTGAAGCTTTTTTTTCTTGTTACCCTGCATACAGGGGGTGAAAATGGTTGGATTGACAGTGTAGGCAATTAAAAGATTTTGAAATCCAGAGCAGATGGAATTTTATCCAATTTATATATGATCTTGCTATAAATATACCTTTTTGGATTCAGGCCAGTGAATTCCCAATTCTGTGTTTCAACCTTTGGAGGATGTTACCACCCTTATGACAGTTAGAATAGTAATATTGGCTACTACTCTGTAAAGGGTACATCCCTCTAATATGAGGATGTAGGGCAGTGAGAGACTGAAGAAAGACCCAGCTCGACCTCGTGTGGCAAGTTCTCTGTTTGCATTTTTTTTTTTTTCCTTATGAGATCTCTTAGCCCAACATGCTCCTGGCCACCTTAAGTCTTTACCCTTAACAGGTCCTCTCTTCAGCTGATAGACAAACTTCACATAAGGGTAGACGTCCTCGTGTCTTGAACATACGTGCCCTGAGCCATCTGTCATCCTGTAGATGCTTCTTTCTTTATAGTAATCTGAAACAAGGCTCCAAATTCAGAAGTGAGAGAGAAAAGAAAGGGTGGACAGGAAAGAGAGAAAACCCTTTTTTCTCTTGAGACACAAATGTCAATAGGTTTGAATTATGGACCTGCTGTAATTAAAAACCACATAACTAGTTGTTTTTAAATGTAGTTGTTTTACTTAATTGATTTTGCCGCCAGGACCAAAGGGAATTAATTAAATAAATAAAATGCACCTTCCTAGTGAATTACTGGAGGCAGCTGAGTCTGTGTTGGAATCTAATTACTGCAAGTGCTCCAGTTTGTTGCTAGCAATAGTTTTCTGTGGAAGGGGCTGAGAGAGAAGGGGTAGGGTAGTGTGGGAGGGGACTCATTTTCTGGCAGCTGCAGGAGGGAACAGGCTGCTCCTTGTAGTATTTTTCTTACTTGTCAGCAAAAAGAATATTCGTTTAAGACTTTGCATGAAGACTTTGCTTAGAAGGTCTTTATTCATAGTTAATTACTAGGTTGCTGCAGTTCCCATCTTTAATTACCTTTTAAAAAGCAGGTTATAAAAATGCACTGACATTCTTTTTTTTTTGTTACTGTATAAATTACAGGCTTCTCAACCACTCACCCGAAATCAGTCGAGCCTGCAGGAAGGGTGGGATGGGTTCACTTTGCTGACTTCTGGATACCTCAGAGCTTATGTGCACCTTGTCTTACAGAGCAGGACAGAAACCCTCAACTAGCATTACATGAATTACCTTGGTGCCTGAACTCACAGAACTGTGTTGGCCCTCACTCTGAGCTGACTGTGTGGAGGGCCTGGCTACTCAGCCAGGCTGGTATCACACTAGCTTTTCCATAGTGTTTCCAGAGCCTGTGCTGCCTGGTGCTGCACTGAGGGTCTCAGCAGTGTGCTGTTTTATGGAGGGCAGATGGGCCTTTGCCCATCTCCCATTGCCTTACCCATGTCTGTCTTGGATTTTGCTTCCTGGACCTGCCCCTGGTAAATCTACTTTGCAACTTTCCTTATAATCTAGTCCTGAGTTTTTCCAACAGAGCTGCTAATAATTTTCTCTCCTGCCCACAAAGTGCTTTGCTGTCCACACCTGGTGCTTTTTCTGAGCTGAGAGCAGTGGTTCCTTTTACAGGAGGTGTAAGGAAGTCCATCACATGAAACATATTTTCAGACTGAAGTTGTCAGCAGTGCAAACTGCAGGGTTTTTGTCCCCTGCCCTGAATCCATCCCATTCCACTGCTCCTAGTCATGTGGTGGCTTTCACCAAGTAAGCTAGCTGCTGCTGCTGCTGTAATGCATGGGAATATGCACTGTCAGGTTTCAGGGGGTGATGGTAGGTGGTGTTAAATATCTGCAAAAGAAATACATGCAGAGGAACAGCTGTTGGCTGGATGCTGAACAAAATTGCACCCAACCCATTTTCAGGACAGCCCTGAGGTGTCACTCACATACTGCCTGGCCATTATGAGTCCAAGATGAAATGTGCTGCTGGTGCTCTGCCACAGGTTTCCATAAGCGGAGTATCTTCAGGGCACTCACATGCTTGGCAGGCTTCACTTGGGGGGCAAGCAATCACAGGGCACTGGACAGAAGAAGGATGAAAGGGCCGAGTCTGCACAGCTTTGGCACATGAACTTCCTTAGTTTGGCACATGGCTTTCCTTAGTGCCTCTGGCACCCCAAGCTGATGCATCTTTCTGTTCTTGTGGCAGATAAAAGAGCTCTTCACGAGTTTCGAGGACACCCCCTTGGGAGCAGCATCGCTAGCCCAGGTGCACAAGGCAGTACTGCAGGATGGGAGAACGGTGGCAGTGAAAATCCAGCACCCAAAGGTCCAAGCTCAGAGCTCCACAGATATTTTGCTCATGGAGGTAAAACTACTTGTTGACTTTGACTTACAGAGCAATTGCGATTGAAACGTGTGGGGACCACACTCACCCATGGTGTAAGCAGCGATAACATCAACCTGTAGCTTTGAAACCTCTGCAGAGGTCAATGCCTTCTTAAAAAAAGCAGTCATAAGACTGTGAGACCAGGGCAGTAAGAGGATTCTGTATGAATGAGCCAAAACTTATGGCTACCTTGGAACATTTACCCTTCTAACAATGGGTATCACAGAAAAAATACCCCCTCATACCATGTTGCTGTGATTGCTGATTAGACTGTTTTAAATAGACATTTAAACAAATGATTCCTGTCTCTTCTGGTTTTAAACTATTCCTCCTGGAAAACTCTGAACTAAAACAGCGTATTTCCTTTTGGCAATTTAGTATTGCCCTTCTACAGACAGTCAAATTTACCATCCTTGAGATTTGTTGTGTACACACAGCTATGGGAAAGTAGCTCAGACCACGACACACTGCAAGTTTTGTTTTTAAAAGGTCTCTTGGGGACTGTTGGCTTACGTGCATCATCATATGCTTGTGTGGGACTGCTTTTGTGTAGGCTGCACAGAAAGCCAGATTACATGTGCTGGTGTTCTGGTCCTTTAAGAATCAGACACAGACATTGCAGCTAGGTAGGAGGTTAATTTAAATATTGATGAAGATGGTCTTATTTAGAGACTGATGGGAAGGAATCTGAATGGGAAAAGCTAGGTGGAAAATTCCTAAATTCACTTGAGGTTTCATAGCATCAATGCTGACTCTAAAAATCAGTACAGCATCTGATAAATCCAGAGAGAGATACCTCACTGCTCTTCATATATCAATACTTATTTCAAGACAATATGTTAGATGTCAGAAATAGGATGGGCGAAATACTGGTTAAGTATGTCCCTGCTGATGATCAAGTTGGCAAATTGATTCAAAGGAGCATTTAAAGAAAGCAAAAAAACCAAAACAACAAACCATGAATTTTCTCACATCAAGCCCCAACAAAATAATCTTGCAGACCCTATAAAGTTTATGTACATGTTCATGAAGATCGCTGGTTACATTTCATTTGGGTGACATAAATTTGAGGGGATTTATGCCTCTAGATATAACAGTAAAAAATAATTCAATAGTGTCTGGAACGTGGTGATTACATTTTTAAAGGAACATTGAGTTTGGAACTGACATTTAGATAAGAGAAATAGAGGCAGGGGTGGAGAACAAACATTGTCACACAGCTGAACAGGAGCAGTGATGGTTAATAAATTTTTTTTTTGTCATATATTTCAATGATGGCAGCTTTCTGTGTGTACTTTAAACATTCCTCCTGCAGTGCAGGAGTTCCCACCTCAGCAGTGGAGATCTAGAAAGGAAAACTGTGCAGTAACACACACTTGCAAGTCTGTTTCATTTTCAGATGAATGTGCAGAACAGGTGAGCTAAAGACAGCAAGGTGGATTGCTTGCTTTTTTTTTTTACTTTTGTATGACTTAAGGAGCTAAAAACAGCCAAACAAATTATTTTCCTTAAGACATGGTCCAGATTGTCAGCTTGTGTAAATTTGTGACTGTGGTTGAGAAAAATGACCCTTAGTTTGAACAGAAAGCATGCTTGGCTGCTGTGCAGCTTTGATTATGCCATCCAATTCCATAATCTTGATTCACTTGCTCCTTGAATTTTGCTCTAAGCAAATGTTTCCAGGAACTTTTCACCTGGGCTTTTTCAAGGTGCTACGTAGCTAAGCCTTTTAAGAAGGAGAGGATTCCAGGTGGTGGATGTATGATATTTAGAAAACACCCCCTCAGCGTTGCTGAGGATGGCTATAACTGATGCTGAAGAGCAGCTTGCTCTCTGGCCCCCACCAAAAGTGTCCTTTAAAGATATGATCTAAAGCCTCCTAACTGTATCCAAACTCTGCTGTCTTCTTTGAACTGCCCAGTGGATTTTCTGGCTAGCAAAATTCTTGTTCAGCAGTGGAAGAAGTAACATGGAGGTGACAAGTCTTACATTAGATCTTCCTTGTCTGTATTATGAGAGCTGTTCGAATGAAGCCAGTAGAATTATAGGACCCAGAAGAGATTTGCTCCAGGGCCATGCCCTTGGTGAGATCTGGCCATGTGGTCTCTTCTCCAGGGCTGTGTTCTCTTACTTCTAGGCAGCAGGCAGCTGGGCTCCCTTTGATGTATGTGCCATCATTTAACTCCTAGATCTGCCTGTGTGAAAGAGTAAGCCAAAATTTGTTTTGCATGACCAAGCCATGACACTGTGTTGTGTTGTCATACTGCAGGAATCCTAAAAGCACCTGGGGTACAGGTTGGGTTTTTGTAATCTGTGAATTATATTATATCAAAACAGAACTATGTGTAGCTGTGTGGCTTTGAAGCCAGAATGCAGCTGATTGTCTGTTGCCTTGTTCTCAGGTCCTTCTCTTGGTTGTGAAGCAGATTTTTCCAGATTTTGAGTTCATGTGGCTGGTGGAAGAAGCTAAGAAAAATCTGCCCTTGGAGCTTGATTTCCTCAATGAAGGCAGAAATGCTGAGAAGATTGCTCATATGCTCAAGAACTTTGACTTCCTGAAGGTGAGGGAACACATATTTCTGTCTGTATGTGCATTAATAGTCTCCCTTACCATGTCTTGTGCATCTCATTCACCAACTGCAGGAGCCTTATGGAGGGAGAATGGAGTTCAGTCATCCTGTGTTGTTGATCCTAGACCACTTTGCTAATACAGACCAGAAAATACTCTGAGCCATGCTTTCTCCTTGTTTGTTTCCTACTGTACACACTCTGTATTGTGTCAGGAATGGTGGCTTGGGACCAGCAGTCTCTGGAGCTCTTCTGCTCATTTTCCT